>NC_060119.1:495019361-495318587 GCF_021461395.2 Schistocerca americana | reverse complement strand
CTCCCCGCCCGCTCTCTCTCTCTCTCTCTCTCTCTCTCTCTCTCTCTCCCCGCCCGCTCTCTCTCTCTCTCTCTCTCTCTCTCTCTCTCTCTCTCTCTCCCCCGCCCGCTCTCTCTCTCTCTCTCTCTCTCTCTCTCTCTCTCTCTCTCTCTCTCTCTCCCCGCCCGCTCTCTCTCTCTCTCTCTCTCTCTCTCCCCCGCCCGCTCTCTCTCTCTCTCTCTCTCTCTCTCTCCCCGCCCGCTCTCTCTCTCTCTCTCTCTCTCTCTCTCTCTCCCCGCCCGCTCTCTCTCTCTCTCTCTCTCTCTCTCTCTCCCCGCCCGCACTCTCTCTCTCTCTCCCCGCCCGCACTCTCTCTCTCTCTCCCCGCCCGCACTCTCTCTCTCTCCCCCCACTCTCTCTCTCTCCCCCCACTCTCTCTCTCTCCCCCCCACTCTCTCCCCCCACTCTCTCCACGCCTCTCTATCCCCACTCTCCCCCTCCATCCCCCCTCTCGCCCCCTCTCTCCCCCCCCCCTCTCTCCCCCCTCTCTCTCCCCCTCTCTCCCCCCCCCTCTCTCCCCCCCTCTCTCCCCCCTCTCTCCCCCCCTCTCTCCCCCCACTCTCTCGCCCCCTCTCTCCCCCCATCCCGGTGCGCTCCCCCCTATCTCCCCCCTCCCCTTCTCTGCCCCACTCGCCGTCTCTAACCCCCTCTCTCCCCCCTCTCCCCCCTCTCCCCCCTCTCTCCCCTCTCTCCCCCCTCTCCCCCCTCTCTCCCCTCTCTCCCCCCTCTCCCCCCTCTCTCCCCCCTCTCCCCCCTCTCTCCCCCCTCTCCCCCCTCTCTCACCACCTCTCTGTCCACTCTCTCCCCCCTCTCCCCCCTCTCTCTACCACCTCTCTGTCCACTCTCTCCCCCCTCGCCCCCTCTCCCCCCTCTCCCCTCACTCTCCCCTCACTCTCTCCTCACTCTCTCCGCCCTCTCCCCGCCGTCTCCCGCGCCACTCTCTCCGCCGTCTCCCCGCCGTCTCCCGCGCCACTCTCTCCGCCTTGTCTCCCCACCCCCTCTCCTCTCCCCCCCCCCCTCTTCAACCCCTCTTACTGTTTCCTTCTCTCTGTTCCCATACTCTCTCTTCACCTTCACCCCCCCTTATTTCCCCTTTCCTTCCCGCCCCTTTTCCTACATCACCTTTTGTTCTGTCCTTTGTATTCTTTTTGTCTTTTTGCGTGGCAGCAAAGTCATCTGGCCGAAGATGCGCCTCTTTCCCATAATCCCCTCTTTGTGTCCTTCCTACCCTCAACTCATCTCCATCAGCTCAAGCAACTGCTTTCAATAATTTGGCTTCCCATGGCCACGGGTGTGTGGGTGTGGCATTTTCATTATTATTAGAAGTTGAAGGATCAGTTTTGCCTCACATTTTCATACATATCTCCAAGATGCAAGCTGATTTTTCATAAGGTTGGCTTGCACCACTCATTCTTCTGGAAATACATTAGTATTTTACATCCACAACTGATTAAATTGATGGTTCAGTAATGGGCAGCACCCATGTTTTTTGGGATTAGGATTACTACAAGCTTCTTGATGTCTGAGGATAATATCCATGTCTCGAGTCACACTAGGTGGAATAGTTTCATCATGCCTCTCTCTCTCCAAAAATGTCACCAATTCTTTGGGAATGTCATCTGCTCTATGGGCTTTACTTTAGTCTTTCAGTGCTTAGTCAGATTCTTCTCATATTATTATATCTTCCAGTTCATCTTTTTCTGATTCCTCTACCCATTCAATAATATTGTCTTAAAGTTCATTTTCTTTTTATAGCCCTTCTATATAATCCTTCCACCATCCAATGTTCTCCTTTTTCCTTGTATTCGTTTCCCATATTTCAGTCACTTACTTTCTCATGCTCCCTATGAAATTCTAAATGACCTCTGGGTCTTTCTATCCACGTACAATGTTGTTAATTTCCTTCCTTCCTGCAGTTTTAATCTGTCGTTAATAACCAATAAATTATGATCAGAGTCCACATCTGCTCTTGGAATGTTTTGCAATTTAAAATTTTGTTTCTAAATGTCTATCTTACCATTGTGTAATTTACCCAAAGCCTTGCAGTGTTGCCTGGGCTCTTCCAGTGAGGTGTTTTTCTTCTTGTGGGTGACTTTTAAGTGATCAGTATATTGTGAGATGCCCAGTATTTACCCATTCCCTTGTAATAACATTACCTTCTTTTCCTAATTTTCCAGTTGCCGCCTTGTTTTCTCTTGATGTTTTTGTCTTTCTGTGCAGTGCCACATGTTTAATCACTGATTTTGTTTCCGACTGCAGGTAGGTGAGGGCCATAAGAGAGCTTTTACATTCAAATAACTCACTACGAAATCACAAAACGCTGTTCCCATAATTCTTCTATATTCTAATAAGCTATCAACTCACAACTGATAACTGACAAAGCTTTCCCGACAAAGTGTTCATACATGATGCTTCAGTGCTTCACCAAAAATATAAGTTCATACTTAACTCAAGATAGACGCTATAGACTCGGTATGACAACACTCATTTTTCTTTAGTGCTTGACCATTGTCATCAGGCCCCTCTCTTCTTAGGAGCCCACAGTACCCCCAAAGTATGACTGCAAAGTGCAAGCAACCCCTCACTGGCCAATCTGAAGAACACATCTGTCGTCGCTTTCTGCACTGAGCCCGCATTTTTATTTCTCATATCTGCACATAAATTTCAACAAACCTGGGCACAGTAGACACTCTTTACTCCATTACTAAAGTCATGTTTTTCATGTGCATATCTTTCACTAGTCTCGTAAAAGGAAAGTGAGACATGCTGCTATGCTTTATAGCAACAGGTACCAGTACACCAGGCGTACAACCTTATTTCACTATTATTAAACCAAGTGTTAGCAGTGGATCTAAAATACTAAAATTAAGTCAATACCTCTAAGGCATTGTGCAATCATCAAGGCAGGTTGTTAAAAGTATAAGTATTGTGGAAAGGAGAAAGCTTCGTAAATCTGTCACACAGCAATGACTTTGGCTGGATCACCCCAAGTGGAATTTCCTACACCCCTTCCCCCAAATTTTGCAGAAAATTGGTGACTACATCCAGTACAAAATTGAGAGCCAATGAAACCTGTCTGTCATGTATGAGTCTGGAATATAACAGGGTGTGTGCAGTTGCATATCACATCCAGTGGAGATAAGTTTGAAATGTCTTGGTAACAACAAAAGTATGAGGAACCAATTCAAGAGGACATTAAGAAACTTTAAATGTTGTATGTCAAATAAAAGTTCAGTAGGTGACAGAACTTTGTATTGTAAGAGTTTACGCAAGGAGTCATAAGGAGAAGAAATCCACAATGTCTGTGGTTAAAAAGCTTACAACAGTATTTTCTGTGCTAGAAAAGTTGAAAACTGAAGTGAAAGGCAATCCTGGTATGAGTGAAACAATCCTTTAACATGTTATTCAGAAATTGGGCTTCAGAAATAAATAACTTCAACCAAAAGATATTTGCAAAATACTTGATTGACTGTTCATTACACTAATGAGACTTAATGTGGAGCAGATCATTCCAAAAGCTTGCATGGGAGAAATAAATTAAGCCTTGCACATCAGAAAATATATGATTATCACAGAGGAAATGTTCAAGAGTGGAATGGCTGTAGAGGAGAGATTTAAATACCATCAGGTTTTGGAAAGTGTATCACATTGAAAACAGAGATGGGTTTGTGCAAAGAGCTGGCTTCTATTATGGGGAATTTTTATTGAGTGCCTGAGAAACAATAACTAGAGTTTCCATCTAATTCCACATCTTATGAGGAAAGCAGGTCTACCGGAACATGCACTTGAGATCATAAAAATTTCTTTTCATAAGTGTATTGCTTTCAGCAGACAAGGAGAATAATATTCAATGGTTGACTCTGGCATACTGTGAATTAAACACCATTGAGCTTATTCAAGCCTTTGTAGGGAACAAGGCAACAAAGGAGAATAGTTCTATTAAGATAAGTCATACTCTACAGCTGTTACTCCATTCTATAGTGTCCCCCAAAGTGTCTTTAGGAATTCAATGAGACACGTGTACCAATTCTGAAGTAGATATGCAGAAAGAACTCATGGTCTTCACATAGCTGCAGAACCATTGCTGATTCAAGTAGATGACCATGACAACCAATAAGACCTCAATAAACCATGACAGCAAAGAATGTGGGGTTTTTTATTCATCATTATCTCAGGCAAAATTTATTCCAGCTAATCACTGCAATCATTTATGAATTTTTCATTTACTGAAATCCAAAAACTGTTTCATTGTTTGTATTCTGAGAGCTGCTTGTATATAAAGTGTTCTAATGCAATATACTATTGCATAGCCTTTTATGCCTGACAGCCACTGTTGTATTGGTAAGTGTTAGAGCCACTGTTGTATTGGAATATGAGAACGTAGTTGCCACTCTTTGCTCTGGTGGATTGGCACTTAGCATGCGTTACAGTAGTGGCACAATGCTGGTATGACAACTGTGCTGGACTCTAGTATAGATTGCATCTACCAAAGTATATGCTTTACAAACTCTTAACCCACAGTGTGAGGATTGTTCACAAGTAATGACATATCATGAAACCAACCAAAGCTCAAGCTTTACAATCATGTTTTCTCCAAAGCAGTAGATAAGTTGGTAGGCTCAATTGCATTACTACAACAAAACAACTAATGGGGAAACATTGAAAATGTGCGATTAAATGTGGAGAAGGATTATATCTTTAAAAACAATGTATGGAAAAGATAGATTGCTACTCACCATAAAGATAACACATTGAGTTGCAGGCAGGCACAACAAAAAGACACTTATGCATTAGCTTTTGGCCAAAGCCTTCTTCAGGAAAAGAAACACGTACACACAAATTCACACAAGCAAGCACACCTCATACACACATTAGCACCATCCCCAGCAGCTCAGGCTGAAATGCAGGTGCAGAAGATGGCGGTCGTGTGTGTGTTCATTTTCTAAAGAAGGCTTTGGCCCAAACCTAATGTGTAAGGGTCTTTTTGTTGTGCCTTTTCCTTATGTTGTTGATATTCCAACCTGGAGTTTCCATTATTTAACTGTGCATAAAAGATGTTCATGAAAACATTGACTTGCATATGTGGATCTTCAAAGAGACAAGTTCTCTCAAAAAAGCTTGCTTTAATGTAAAACTATGTCCATGTGTATATCCCTCCCCTACACCTTCATTTCAACCAAACTGTAAATGTAATATTCACAAATGAAATAAAAGTAGACATTTCATGATTCCAGCAAGGTGCATACACCAGTGGTTAATATGCAGTGGAGCCAAAAGAGAAGCTTAAAGCAAGGGCAAATGGAGAGTGGTCAGATATTCACTGCAAATCTAAAATGGAACCGTAACAATGAGTTCACGTAGTTGGTGTTGTACTCCTTTTTCGAGGAGGAATACTAATGTGTAAGGTGTAAAGATAATGTGGGTATATTGGGGACCAAATTTATTGACAGGAGAACCCCCCCACCACCACCACCACCACGCACACACGCACACACGCACACACACACATACACACACAATGAATTGTTTAATTCTTCTTCCTCACAACTTGTCCAATTACATCCACATAGTTCTAACAAATCCACACAACTGATGGCACTCTTTGGACTGTAGCAAATATTTAAAAATTGTGCTGTTATCATTCCAGAGTGATATTTCATTTGTTGTGTTGGAACCGGTATGATGACTTGTGTTCTTTGTTTAATCCCATTTCTCTTGCTATTTTTATCCACAGGAAAAAAAAAGAGTTGTAATTGGTTATTTTGATCGGAAGGATGTACCAGAATATACTGTTTTTAGAAGAGTTGCAACTAATTTGAAAGAGGACTGCCAGTTCTACGTTGGCTTTGGGTAAGTGTTAGATAACTTTATAAATGTTGTTAATGCAACATTGATGTTAGATGAAAATAAATACATTTTCAATTACGTATTAGTTTCTGGATGTATAGTGATTTTGATGAGCAAAGACAATTTGTGGAATAAACACTTACAGTTCTGTGTGTTGTCTCTCCCTGTGTTAAGCATTCTGGGCAGATTGTTAAGAAAAGTGACAATCAGTAACAAGAAATGCAAGTCTATGTCTCTGCAATCTACTTACAACAGTATTCCTTCCTTGTTCATAATGTAAAATCATCATCTCTTTTTTTCATATGCTTATGTGGCTCGTGGTGTTTGTTTGTTTGTATGTTTGTTTGTTTGTATGCATGCTTGTTTGTCTGATAGAAAGTGTTTCTTCAGTGTGTGTGAAGTCGAAAATACCAACCACCATACTGAAAGTAATGATTTTAGTTATATTGGGTCACATTTCTTAGTTTTGTAGCGGCATACCAGTTTTGATGTAGTTTGTGCATGTCAATTTTTCATAACAGAAAATGTTTGTATTCAGATTTGATCACAAGAAACTAAACCATCTTATTTTCTGTGAATTTGTGTCTGCAATGTTTGACTGTTACTTGAAAGTCATTCATTTTGAACATTATGCTTAGCCCCTCGTGTCCAGGGGTTAGAATAGGCCTGAGGTATTCCTGCCTGTCATAAGAGGCAACTAAAAGGAGAGTGACATGTTTCGGTCTTTATGTGATGGTCCCTTTTGGGGTTTGACATCCGTATTTCAAAATTTTCCCGGAGAGCAAGCCAATTGCGGAAGTCGCCTTACATGGTGCATCGTGTCCATCGTGCGCTGAGATCTTTCGCATCCTATGTCGGTGTGGATCTGCACTTCCACTCATTTTCCAGCTGTTGAACGGGGTCCCCTCCATCCATTGTGCAATATCGTTTTCTGCACTGACAGTGGTAACGGATTTGTTTGCACCTGATATCCAGCACAGCAGCCAGTCCTTTGTGGTGGGGCTGCCTGTACCCTGTTGGTTGTAGCCCCTGACCACACAGGGATCGCTCTGCTGATGTCTGTTCCGTTAACTACCAACGTATGCCAAGGGGTAGATGCCCATCCCCCTGGGGCATCAGGACTCCCGGAAATGGCCATCCTGCCAGGTGGCCATTGCTACAACTAGGTGGTGCCCATGGGAAGGGCCCCTGGTCAGAGCGGGTGGCATCAGGGTGGATGACACACGATGAAGCGTAGTACATCATCTCTTGCTGGTGGTCAAACACCAGCGGTCTCTAAGCGTTCATGGGCTCAATTCAATGAACAGAAGTACAACCCCAAATTATCCCTCTCCCTGGCCACACCGTGGGAGGAATGTCAGGCTAAGGATGGTAGGGGCTCTTATTCACCCCCTTACCTTGTATATCCAAGAGCTGATGGTGATTGTTTCATGACGAAGCCTCAGTTTTTTGTTGAGCATTTAGAGGACACGTTTGGGGAGGTGGAGGGATTGTCCAAAATGAGATCTCGGTTAGTCTTGATCAAAACAGCATCCTCTGCCCAGTCACGGGCGTTACTCGTTTGTGACAAGCTGGGGGATGTTTCTGTAACCATCACACCCCATAAGAGCTTAAATATAGTCCAGGGTATCATATTTCACAGGGACCTTCTTTTGCAGTCTGACGATGAGCTGCACGCCAATTTAGAGTGGCGAGGTGTACATTTCGTTCTGCGTGTCCACTGGGGTCTGACGGATAATCAGGTTGCCACCGGTGCCTTCATCTTGGCCTTTGAGGTTGATACATTACCCGAGAAGGTCAAGGTGATGGTCTACTGCTGTGATGTAAAGCCCTATATCCCTCCCCCAATGCAGTGCTTTAAATGCTGGAAGTTCGGCCATATGTCTTCCCTCTATACTTCCAGCATCACATGTCGAGATTGCGGATGCCCATCACATACCAATACTCCATGTGCCCTGCCTCCCATCTGTGTTAACTGCGGAGAGATAATATAAAGTGATAATAGCTGGGAGGGGGCGGAGGGTTAAGAGGTAACCCATTAGACTACAGACTCAATTACAGAATTTTTGATGACATCAGGCACATCACAGAGTATACTGTTCACTCTAGTGCGGTGATGTCCCCCTCCTCATTATGATAAGTGTTGAATTAAAGCATTCTGTGGAACATGCTATTACAGAGCTTGGAGAGTCACGTGGGAGAAAGGAGTATCCACATACAGGTATCTCTGAAGCATAGCCCCTCAGTTGATGTCATCTGAAAGTTTGTGATAAGAAACTACTTGCATAGCTAATTACGAGAAGTATCCAGCAACTCCATGTGTGTGTGTGTTCCCTAGGCCATGTTTAGAGTAAATTTTCTCAATAGACAGACTGCAGAATAAATATATACTACCTGAAAAAAATGACTCACCCAGAAGGGAAGGAGGAAACGAAACGAAACTTAACCTTTTGAGACAATATCTGAAATTATTGTAGTGATTGCAAATTCAAGTTATTTAAAATATAACTTGGTTCTATGAGCCTTCTTATCAGCATGATGGTGAACCCCACCTGCTAAGGATGCATGCCCTTATTTGGCTGGGAAGGGTATAAGAAAGCAGTTAAATCATCTCATGAGGCAAACTGTACCACAAGCATTGTAACTGGTCTGGATATCCTGGACAGAGTTGACATCCGAGCTGGTCTCAAACATGTTCTTCTGGGGACAGGTTGGAGAATCTTGATGGCCACAGGAGTACATCACACACACACACACACACACACACACACACACACACCCTTCATAGGCATCTGTGTCATGTGTATGGTTGAGCATTGTGTTGTTGAAAAAGACACCATTGCATGAGAAGTAACACATGAGTAAGCAGGATGTCTGTGATGTACCATTGTGCTTTGAGCACCCACACTCGCTACCAGTTGTGAACTGAAATCTTACCTAATGTCTCCCCACACAACACTAAGGGTAAAAATGCTCTCTCTCTCTCTCTCTCTCTCTCCAAAACTTTGGAGAATGAGACCTCTTCTCAGGTTGCCACCATATCCTCCGGTGTTCATCCAGGGTAGTAAATAATTGTGATTCATTGCTGAACACAATACAATGCCATTCATCAGCAATCCATGCTCCCTGATCACAGCACCACTCTAAATACAGCCGTTTGTTTTGTGGTCATAAATTTAGCTGAAGTGTGGGGGAGTAATTCCCTGACCCAATACCAATGGTGAGGGATGACACACAATGTGACAGGAGTCTGTTACTCATTCTCGGATGGAAGTTGCAGGTGTGTAGGAGTTGTAATGTGGTTGGTGCAGAATATGGTGCGCAAGTAGTTGACCGAACTTTGACAATGAGTGTACCCATCTCCATGTTCCCAAGTGATCAGACATTGATCAATCATACCTGAACACCCCACAAATCTGGATACTGCAAAATTCCACCAGACGTCCAAATGAAGAGAAACAGTGATGACCCATTCATATTATGTCAGGTGTTGATAACATTGTCCCACAAAAGTTTGCGACATCTCAGTGTCCTTCACAATGACTACTTGACACCTTCATGCCCCCTACATATCCTACCAGGCCTGGTAACAACACAAAACATGAGCAGTAGTAATACATTCTGGTGAACATTTTGTGTGTTGCAGGGAATTGATCATTCATTACCTTCCACCAAAACATCAGGAGCATCATTTGTAAAAAGGATGAACTTACAATACCCATACAGGAAAAAATGAAAGGACAAGTGGAATGTCAGCAGATGTGCACTTGTAACATCACATGGAAATGACCAAAATCAGTATATACATTTTGATGTACCTCTATAGAACCAGTAATAGGAAAAGGAGAGCAGTTATTTAAACCGAATATGAAATTCTAAGCCCTTTAACTTGATAACTATCTTGTTCAACAGGTGTTTGAATGCCTGATCCACAGTAGTGGATCAAGAAACAAGCAATCTGATAGTGCTCATAGTTCGCGCGTGTCTCTCAGGGAATACCTTAAGATTCATAAAGTAGCCAGAGAGAGTTTTAATAAGATTATGCATGCTTAACTGGAGAATAATTATTTATGGAGACTTCAGTGTTGGTTTCTTTATGATATTATTGTTCATGATCAAGGACAGATAGTGCTGCTGATGTCTAACTTTGATTTATTCTCCCCAGCAACATTCACAGCGAGGACTGGACATTGTGCATCAACCATTGATTATTTGGTTTTAGACCCGAGGTATTTGAATGATGTAGGGTTAAAAGTAATAATGAAAGGTTTATCTGATAAATGATAGTGGCAAATAAACAATAAAATTTGCTGATCAGTTATTTCACATCATAAAAATCTGTATTACAGAATTGTAAACCACAACATAGTAAACCATGCCACAATCTCAGTGTGCAAAGAAAAGTTACGGGAAGAACACAGGAAATAGATTTACAAAGCAGACAGTTAATAGCGGAACAGTTTAACTCTTTCTGGAACATATTCCTGCAACTTCGTTAAGACTTGTTCACCCTAAAAGAAATGAGGGTAAAAATAATAAAAGCAAAAACCAGCCTGTGATTAAATTGTCTCACACTGTAAAGAAACTCCTCTAGCTAATTAAAGCCAAGAGCTGACATTTCAGTACTAATAGTATTCAAAAGAATGTATAGTCGGGGCAACCACAGTTGCAAATATGCATGTTGGTCATTAGAAAACAGTTTCAGCTGTATGAAAATTCTTTTTATTGGACTCACAACCAATTTTGTGACATTTCAGCCACGTCTTTGAGTGAACATCTAGGTATAAACACATAACAATTACATTTATTCTCTTGTATAAATTTATAATCTTAATGTAGCTGTATTAGAAGGTACTGAAGTATCTCAGATCATAAGGTGAGCAATGCTGGGTATATGGAGGACTCAACATTTTTAGAATGAAAACTAAAATGGTAAGGAGGCAGTAGTTGAAAAAATTACATCTGCAATGTATCATCCTATCTCCAATTAATTGCTAAGACCTATTGAAATACTGTGTGACAACCAACAAAACCATGCACAGTTTAGTTTTCATTGTGGGGTCTTTCAAACCAATGTTGCTTATCTTATGACCTGAGGTATAAAAACTTTCTAGTACAGTCATGTTTGAGATTACATGCATATATCAGAGGGCAAATATAATGATTATATGTTTATATCTAGATCTTCCCCTGAGGATGTGGTTGAAATGCCGTGAAACCAGTCATGAGTCTAATAAACGGATTTTCATAAAGCTGAAACATTTTTCTAATTTCCAAGACCAGTAGTATTGTTCTGTATTCTGTTATTAAGAAGTGAAATGCATATTTTATGCACAAAAGTAAACACTCCAAAAGTATAAAACAAAAATAGTATGGGTTATTACTAAACAAGAAACACGAATGGTATAATTCTTCAGACTTTCCCTGTGACCTATTGAGGTCTTGTGTATCCTGTTATTGTATAATTGTTTCATCAATGATCTGAAGATCAGATATAGCCTTTTACCTTTGGAAGAGGAGAAGCCTCATTCAGCTGTAGAAAAAAATAGGGTACAGCAGATTATTAATAAGAATTTAAGATACAGGTTAGAAGCCTTATTCAGTAAAAAAACGAAAGTGCTTGATGCTAGACAGCAATTATGGGTGGGGATGTAGCAAACCACTCAAGGAGAAACTAGGATCACTGTATTGTCAAACCTAGCATTACCTTGATCATGTAATAGAGTAGGCCTGTGCCAAGCAACTGACTACAGATTTGAGTGAAGAAGACCAGGTGGTGGAGCAGGCAGCAATCATGCCAAGAACAGAGAACACTGTCTCAGCAATGACCTGGAAGAGCTAGGTGCAACCACCTCAAAAACAAATGTTGGCATCTTTAGGGTTCCGTATCGGCACAGTCCAGGTATGCTGACCTGAGCTGACCAGGTTCCTGCTGACTTTAACTGAGCTCACATTGGTGTTGTGCCAGTTGCTACTATTAGGAGATGATGGTGCACAAGAAATAGCACACACCCAAAAATGCAAGAGGGAAGATAGATTGACTTAAATAATAGCTGAAAACATAGAGGAGAGGCCAGAGGGGGGGGGTCTCCATCTCCATGGTCGAATTCCTATGGTTCCCGGTGTCACAGGTAAATCTTTTTTAGCCTTTCCATGTTGGTAATATGGGTTCCCAACCGATCGCCATACTTAGACAATGTTTGACCTGGCTAGTACATGGATGGGTGACCGTCCAGGAAAAATTGGGTGCTTTGTTTCAAGGACACATATGTTTAAGTTGCCGAAGTGCTACCCAGTTAAAGGGCTTGCACCAGCCTGCAGTGCCACACGACATTTATTTACACTAAATACCTCAAGACTGGCTGCTCTGAAAGAACTCCAGGTAAATGAAGTGTCACACAAAAGAACGTTCTTTTAATAAGCTTAAAGTGATGCACCAAAATGTTAGAGGCCTAAAAACATAGCTGATAAACTTAACTGTTTACATGAACTGTAATGTCAAAGGTAGGTTACGTATTCTTTCTGACTGAGCACTATGTAAATATAGGAATCCATTTCTAGAAAGATCGTGTGTACAAAACCTTAGCACAGCACTCTAAAAATAAGATAAATCTCAACTTTGATCTAAACAAGGTCTCTCCATAGAATGTGCAATTTTTCTGTTCATGAATCAGGTTCTAGAAAATTTAAATAGCAAAATATTGCAAACTAGTATTTTCTGCATCGTGTCAAAAGCATCTGATTGAGCAGTTTATAGCTCACTAGATATGCTCAAATATTATGGTATCAGAGATCTTATTCTTAACCAGTTCTTGTAACTGTGAGGATGCAGACTGTGCTGTAAAAAAATTAAAAAAGAAACAAAACAAAAAACAGGGAGTGTTTAAATTGAAACAATGTCTTCAGAATGGGGAATAATCACTACATTTATGCTACGGGGATTGATCTTGGGTTCACTCTTGTTCTTGTTATAAATAAATGATCTGCCATCACGTATTTAAGAAGCAAAAATGGTTCTCTTTCCTGATGATAAAAGTATTACAGTGAAACATAATGGAGAAGCATCAACATTTTAAAATGCAAATAAAATTTCCATGAAAGATGATAATGACTGGTTCTCTGCAAATGAGCAGTCACTGAACTTACATAAAGGATGATGTATGCAACACTACACTGCCGATGACCGAAGTACACTATGTGATCAAAAGTATCAGGACACATGGCTGAAAATGACTTAAAAGCTCATGGCACCCTTCATCGGTAATGCTGGAATTCAATATAGTGTTGGCTAATGCCTTCATAACAGCTTTCACTCCCGCAGGCATATGTTCAATCAGGTGCTGGAAGGTTTCTTAGGGAATGGCAGCCCATTCTTCACGGAGAGCTGATCTCAGGAGAGGTATCGATGTCGATCAGTGAGGCCTGGCACAAAGTCGCCGTTCCAAAACATCCCGAAGATGTTCTGTAGGTTTCAGGTCAGGACTCTCTGCAGGCCAGTCCATAACATGGATGTTATTGTCGTGTAACCACTCCGCCACAGGCCGTGCATTATGAACAGGTGCTTGATCGTGTTGAAAGATGCAATCGCCATCCCCGAATTACTCTTCGACAGTGGGAAGCAAGAAGGTGCTTAAAACATCAATGCAGGCCTGTGCTGTGATAGTGCCACGCAAAACAACAAGGGATGCAAGCCCCTCCATGAAAGACACGAGCACACCATAAAACCACCACCTCTGAATTTTACTGTTGGCATTACACACACTGGCAGATGACATTCAGGCATTCGCTATACCCATGCCCTGCCATCGGGTCACCACATTGTGTACCATGATTCGTCACTCCACACAATGTTTTTCCACTGTTCAATCGTCCAAAGTTTACGCTACTTACACCAAGCGAGACTTCGTGTGGCTTATGAGCAGCCACTCGGCCATGAAATCCAAGTTTTCTCACCTCCCACTTAACTGTCATAGTACTTGCAGTGGATCCTGATGCAGTTTGGAATTCCTGTGTGATGGTCTGGATAGGTGTCTGTTAATTACACATTACAACCTGCTTCAACTGTCGGCGGTCTCTCTCTGTCAACAGACGAGGTCAGCCTGTACGCTTTTGTGCTGTAAATGACCCTTCACGTTTCCACTTCACTGTCACATTGGAAACAGTCGACCTAGGGATGCTTAGTAGTGTAGAAATCTCCCATACAGGCGTATGACACAAGTGAAACCCAGTCACCTGACCACGTTCGGTATCCTTGAGTTCTGCAGCTCCATTATGCTCTCTCATGATGTCTAATGACTACTGAGGTCGCTGATATGGAGTACCTGGCAGTAGATGGCAGCACAATGCACCTAAAAACGTATGCGTTTGTGGTGTCCAGATACTTTTGATCACATAGTGTACATCATTGGACATAATGCATGAAGGGAGGTAAATAAATGAAACAAAATATTGTATATTTGTAGGTATATGTGTACTGTTACGAAACTGAACTGGAAGTGACACATTACAGGTTATCTTAAACATCCAAGCTCTGCAATGTCTGTGTTACGGATAATATCAGATTATGGATACAAAAATGTGAAACTTGTACTTTTCCTGTTTTCATTCACCTAAGGGCTTATAACATCATCTTTTGTGATTAACTCATCACTAAAGAAGAAAGTGTTTCTTGTAGAGAAGCGTTATGACTAGAAAGAAATGAGAAACTATCCTTCACTCAGCATTGGTGTGGCACAGAAAGGAGTTAGTTATTTGCCATAAAATTTTTAGAGCATTTATCCCATAAAGAACTTAACAGAAAATGAAACTAGCTTCAAATGCAAAGTGAAACTGTATTTTCTTGACAGATCTTTCTACTTCACAGAAGAAATTTAGTATGTGTGTGTTTTTTAAGTGTGGTGGGAGGGAACTGAATGGACTGACACACCCATAGACACACAAGTAACTAAACCTAATGCATCATTATTTAGTTATTTATTTTTGGGTGCAATGTTTGCTTCCACTGCGAGAAACCAATAACTGAATTTTGTGGCTAATGATTTAAATATATCTCATTTCTGTTATAGCTATTTTCTAGAACATTAAATTTCAGTTGCATGACTATGTCACATCTTGAGGCATCAGGTATTCTCCAGATATCAGCATCATTCTTGCTCGATACATTCCACTGATGAGCAGTCTCAGGTAGCACCTAATGAATATAATGAGTTATGTTGTTGAAATATCCTACAAGAACAACACTGATATCTGGCCCTGTTATCTTTTTCTACTTTCCTTTCATTCCCTTCCCCCTCCTTTCCCCCCTTCAGCTAGTCTCATTCTGTTTTCACTTTAAGTCTCCAGTTTCATCTACTACTTTTGACAGATGTTTACCCCATTCTCATATTCTTAAGCAGTGATCACAGCATTTATTCATAGTTCTAAGAGTTCGTAAATTTCCAGTATTTCAATCTTTTGTAGTATCTTTCAGGAAGAACCATCTTTTTGTTTTCCTCAGAAAATTTCATTTCATATGTTTTGCAGATTTGATTGAGAAGATTGTTTTCCTGTTTCGAGAAGGCTTTATTTTCTTTTGATTATCAAATTGTCTTCATATAAGAAACAGTTTCTTGATTGTGTGCTAATGTGTATCCCAAAATTAAAACTGATTTTCATTCTGTGGATGGTACCTTGATGTGCTCTTGTCTCGCATCTTTATTGTATCAAGATGCCATTTATATTAGAGAGATTCTTTTTGGATTGATCTGAAGCGTGTTCCATATTGTTTCATTCCTTATACTGTTCCTTCCTATCTTACACAGGATCTCACATAGAAAGCACATTTTTATACTATTCCTCTAAAGTTCTCACAGAGAGAGAGCCTTGTCATCCTTCTTAAAAATAGGTAGAATAAATGCCTTTGCCCTGTCATCAGAAATTTCTTTATAGGTCAATCTATCCTCATTATCCTTTATAGCCACTGAATCCCAATAGATCCTACTGCTTTAATCAATGGCCCTCTGATGTCGTGATTTGCTAGGAGCTTTGACATTTTTCACTTCTAATACAGCTTTTTCTACATTCAGCATCATCAAAACTTCTCTTTCCATTTCCTCCACATTGCTGTCATTTCTTTCTCCTCCCTCTATTTCATTACATGTATTTGTTGCATGCTGTCCTCCATATAAATTTTCAAAGTATTCTTTCAAAACTGTTTCTTCTTCCTACAAGGGCTTTCCTTCTTTGTTGATGACTTTTGAAATATTTTCATTTTGCTTCCTTCTGTTACCCAATATGTAGTATATCATCCATAAAATTGTCTTTTACTTCTTTCAGTATTAATGAAAAGGAAAGGAGCCACTCACTAAATAGAGGAGATACTGAGTTGCAGATAGGCAAATAAGCACACACACACACACACACACACACACACACACACACACACACACACACACACACACACACGACTGCAGTCTCAGGCAGCCGCAACCACATTGCGAGCAGCAGCACCAGTGCATGATGGGAATGGTGACTGGGTGGTGATGAGGAGGAGGCTGGGGCAGGGAGGGAGAGGAATAATAGGGTAGATAGGGTAGGGGTGACAGACAGTGCAGTGCTGCTCGGGAGTGCACAGGGACAAAGTGGAGAGAGGATAGGGCAGCTACGTGCAGTCAGGAGGTTAGATGGAGGACAGGGGAGAGGGTGGGCGGGGGATAGTGGAAAAGGAGAGAAGTAAAAGGACTGGGTGTGATGGTGAAATGAAGTCTGTATAGTGCTGTAATGGGAACAGGGAGGCTGGATGGGTGGGGACAATGAATAACAAAGGTTGAGGCCAGGAGGGTTACGGGAACATGGGATATATTGCAGGGAAAGTTCCCTCCTGTGCAATTCAGAAAATCTTGTGTTGGTGGTAAGAATACATATGGCATGGGCAGCGTGCTGTGCAACCAGGTGGTCCACTTGTTTCTTGGCTACAGTTTGTCGGTGGTCATTCATGTGCACAGCCAGCTTGTTGGTCGTCATGCCCACATAGGTTAAAGCACAGTGGTTGCAGCTTAGCTTGTAGATCACATGACTGATTTCACAGGCAGCTCTGCCTTTGATGGGATAGGTGATGTTTGTGACCGAACTGGAGTAGGTAGTGGTGGGAGGATGTGTGGGACAGGTTTTGCATCTAAGTCTATTACAGAGGTAGAGCCATGAGGTAAGGGTTTAGGAGCAGGGGTTGTGTAGTGATGGACTAGTATATTGCGGAGGTTCAGTGAACGGCAGAATGCCACTGTGGGAGGGGTGGGAAGTATAATGGACAGGTCATTCCTCATTTCAGAACATGACGTGAGGTAGTCAAAACCCTGGCGGAGACTGTAATTCAGTTGCTCTTGTCCTGGGTGGTACTGAAATAAGGGGAATGCTCTCCCGTGGCCGGACGGTGGGACTTCGTGGTGTGGTTAGAGACTCGAAAGATAAGGCACGGGAGATTTGTTTTTGTACAAAGTTGGGAGGATAATTACGGTCTGTGAAGGCTTCAGTGGACCTCGGTATATTTTGAGGGGGACCACTCGTCACTGCAGATGTGATGACCCTGGGTGGCTAGGCTGTAAAGAAGGGACTTCTTTTTATGGAATGGGTGGCAGCTGTTGAAGTGGAGGTATTGCTGGTGATTAGTAGGTTTGATATGGACGGAGGTACTGATGTAGCCATTTTTGAGATGGATGTCAACAAATGGGGGGAAGTTGTTGAGGTTCTGGGAGGATGTGGATAGGGTGTCCTCACCCTCGATCCAGATTGGAAAGATGTCATAATAAATCTGAACCAGGTGACAGGTTTAGGATTCTGGGTGCATAGGGAGGATTCCTCTAGATGGCCCATGAATAGGTTGGCATAGGATGGTGCTATGCGGGTGCCTATAGCCATACCTTGGATTTGTTTTTAGGTAATGCCTTCAAAGGGGAAGTAATTATGGTGACTAGGAAGGAGGTTGCTGGTTTGGAATCCATTGGGCTTTGAGGAAGGTAGTGGTCAATAGTGGTAAGGCCATGGGCATTACGTATGTTAGTGTAAAAGTAGGTGGCATCAACAGTGACGAGCAGGGCACCGTGTGATAAAGGGATAGGAACTGTGGAGAGTCAGTGGAGGAAATGGTTGGTATCTTTTATATAGGAGGGTAGGGTCCAGGTAATAAGTTGAAGGTGCTGGGCTACGAGAGCAGAGCTTCTCTAAGTGGGGGCACAGTAACCGGCCTCAATCGGGCGTCATGGGTGGTTGGGTTCATGGACTTCAGGAAGCATGCAGAAGGTAGGAGTGTGGGAAGTGATAGGGGTGAGCAGAGAGATGGACTGCAGAGAGAGGGTCCAAGGATTTGAGGAGTGACTAGAGATCCTGCTGGATTTCTGGAATGGGGTTACTGTGGTAACGTTTGAAGGTGGCTGTTTCTGACAGCTGGTGGAGTCCTTCTGCCATGTAATCTTTGTGCGGTTCAAAACAACAGTGGTGGAGCCTTTGTCAGCAGGTAGGATTATAAGGTCAGGATCAGTTTTTAGATGGTAGACTGCAGTTCTTTCTGCAGATATAAGGTTAGTTTGCATGTTGAGGGATTTGGGGAATGGTAGTGAGGCAAGGTTCAAGGTTAACAAATTCTGGAAAGTCACCACTCGCATCATGCACTGGTACTGCTGCTCGCAGTGTGATTATAGTTGCCTGAGCCTGCAGTCGTGTGTGTGTGTGTGTGTGTGTGTGTGTGTGTGTGTGTGTGTGTGTGTGTGTGTGTGTGTCATCTATTTTTGACGATCACCCTACAGGCCGAAAGCTATATTTATTTTCATTGTGCCTATCTGCGACTCAGCATCTCCACTATATGGTGTGTGGCAACTTTTCTTTTCATAATATTGTTACATTCCATCCTGGATTTTCCATTCTTTTACTTATTTTGTGAATTATTCCCAAAACATCTTCTTACAGTGTTATGATTTGTCATGATGCTGTGCTTTATCATTTTCATTTGTCTCTATTACGTTCCATCCTGTCTTTGAACCATTCTGGACATGCATTATTCTTTGCCTTGATGCTTCTGCACTTATACTACCATGGATTTTTTTGGTGTCTGACTTTGGTTGATGTCCTTTCATATGTTTTTCCTCTGCCTCGACTAGAGTCTGTTTGAAGCTGTTCCATTTTTCCTTGGCATCCTTCCTCTCGTCTTAGGGTAGCTGTATCTTAATCTTTCCCCTGTATCTCTCTAGGTTGTGTCTATCTTTTAGTTCCCAGCACTTGATTTTTGCATGTCTGTCTGTCCCTATGAATTTCATCAGTGTCCCTACTAATAGTCTGTGGTCACCATATAGATTAATTCTTGGTATCACTGTCAGGCATCTTGTGACTTCATCAGTTATTGTGACATAGTCCAGATGTCATCAAACTTTTTTCACAGCTGGCCAGATAACTGACAAAATGACAAGTGCAGTCCGCACCATCATTCTGTGGAATACTTAAAAGCCAGAACAAAAGCTCTGGGGAAAAAAGATGTAAAACTAAATTCAGCATTCTGTTTTAATGATGGGTGAGTGGCAAGCAATGTACAAAAAATGATGACACACTCAACATATTTGTGAATTAAAAAAAGTTATCAAAGCCAAGTCACTACTCTGTAATGATGCAAGTAACAGAGTTCAGAATCAGGTCATTCAAGAAAAACCTGGAACTGACAGTGATGGAACGCATGTCTATGTCTGAAGTTCACGCAATAATTCCCTCTTTCCCACAGAATTCTTGCTGATGGATGATGCCATGTATGAACAGAGCATCCTGAATTTGAAAACTTTCCAACTGAGTCCTGGTCTGCCCCACCAAACCCTTCTTCACTTCAGCCCTGTCACCCCCCCTCCCCTTCCCCTCCGTCAACCACAATAAATCAAAGTTGACTCCATTGGAGGTTATAGTCTTGCAGAATCTTTTGCGCTTCCGTGAAAATAGCTTTTCCATTTGGTCTATGCGTACGTGGTCCCGGGTTTGGTTCCCGGCGGGGTCAGGGATTTTTACCTGCCTCGAGATGACTGGGTGTTGGTGTTGTCCCCATCATTTCATCATCATTCATGAAAGTGGTGTGATTGGACTGAGCAAAGGTTGGGAATTTGTACGGGCACTGATAACTGCGCAGTTGAGCACCCCACAAACCAAATCATCATCATCATCATCATCACCATCACCATCAACATCAACATGATGTTCCATGCATGCTGCAAACAGATAACAACACTTCCATTATGTGAAAGTGCAAGTTCAAATTGACACCACAAATGAACACGAGAAGTTGTGATGTACTTGGGACATGATGTATTTGAGACATCAATAGACTCATCCAGCACCAGAGAATAACACAAAAAGTTATTGGCATTTTGCATGTCTGTAGCACTATGTTGCCTCCAATTTGTTCTTCTCTCCGCTTGGCTGAACTTGCTGAAAGGCTGATACTTCCAAACAAAATGGCTTTCTTGCAACACAAGTCATTTCCTCCTCCCACCATAGAATCTTTGAGGAAGTTGCCATCAGCAAATTGTTTTCTTTGTTCTGCCATCTTGTGAAAAATTTTGTATATTACAAGGGTGGCAGATTCATTTCCAGCAAAATTTCTTATGAGGAGATTTCTTTGGGTTTTTAAATTACATTAGTTGGACTGATATTTCTCAGAACATAACTTTCCAGAAAACTTTGAATATGTTGAGAGATGTTTTGTTTCATAGTATGTTTCATAGTTTCAAAACAGCAACACTTTTGCCACAAGTTAGGTAAATAGTTTTGTGGTCTTTTGCATCCAAAATGAAGTACTTTACTCCCCCCTCATTGAAAACATGACACCTGGCTTCCACTTTCCTTTTCGTAGTAGCCATGATGAAGTAAACAGATCTGCAAATGAAAGAGACACTGAATTATAAACACAATTGAAGTGTTTGGTTGCTGCGTAGCAAGCAGACATTACAAGAAACAAGAAAATTTAGGTTCAGTAATTTAAAATTGAACGTAGCTGTTTAAGGCACATAGCAACCAGTAGGTATCTGCACATGTGAAAATCTCCCACTATTCTAGACATAATATTTGAATGTAAATTGTGTCTTAACTTTTCGTGTTCCAAACTTTGTATCAAGCAAATTCAAGTACCGTCGAGGGGCTGTATCTGGCCCAAAGGCTGTAGTTTGGTGATCCTTGATATAGTCCGTTACGGATTTCTGGTCCAAATTCCAGCTGTATCTGGTAATTTTGTGACTATCTCTTTTCTTATACCATCTGTTACCAATCATCCATTTATTTCTCAGACATATGTCTAGTAAATACACCTCCCTGTCCCCATTTCCTTCTGGCTCTCTGCTTCTTCCTGTAACTGTTTCATATCCTCTTGTACCATTCTCAGTTCAAGCTTTAAAGTCGCCTTTAATCACAGCCATGTGAGATTTGACAGCATCTTCCAGTTTAATGATAAACTCTTCCTTTTCATCATCCTTTTCTAAGGATACAACATTAACAGTCCCAATTCTTCTATATTCTGTAGACAAATCCCTCTGTCATGGGAGCCATGTTGGCCACCATACCTGAGAGATACGCACAAAGGCTTTTTGTCACTTTCGGTATTTGTTTTGGTCTGAGGCTTCTTTTGATTGTTGAAAGCTATTGGCTTGCTGGGCCTATCATAGCCTTACCAGAGCCTCATTGGTCATTAATTGCCAGGGTTCCTGTAAGACATTCAGAGCTATTGCAGTGGCCCTGAGGCATGCACAGTCTCCACTGTACTTCATCCCTGGAGGCAGTTCCTTACTTTGCGCCGTTGCTTCTCCAACAATGTGAACAAGGGGGTTGGACTTAACAGGAGACAATTGTTTTATTAGTATCCTTATTAATCTTTACTGTGTGATGATTGTCATCATTTACATTGCTCATCAGCATTTACATAATTCTTATTTCACTTTATTTTCATTAGTCATCTTTTTTACAAATTCTTGATACTGTTCTTGTTCAAAAATACATTTTGTGCACTTCTGAGGTTTATACATATATAGGTACAGTAATTTACTTTCCAATTTTGTGTACAAGTTGCTCAATTAGGAACTGTGATGATGAAACTTGTTTTATGTTACTGTTTATGTATCCCCCATTGACAAAGTGTGTATATGGACCATCAAGAAAGGTCAACTCATTTATGGGGACTGGGTGGGTATAGGTATGCATGAAATGAAAAAGTTTCATTGTGTTTTGATCCTGACTGGAGTTTACAAGTGAAGAAATAAAGATATTGGTCAGCTTTGTAGTGTTGAGAATGGCCAACCACTTTTCAGTGAAATTATGTCTCTCAGCTGCTTCCATGCTATTCTGAGGGTATTGCTCTTTGACAATAAAGCAACCCGACATGAACATAGGTCAAGTGAAAAATTGAAACCAATCAGAGAAGTTTTTGAAATATGAGAAATTCCCCTTATGGATGCCTACAATCCAAGATGGTGCATGACTCTGGATGAACAGTTGGTCACATTTCGAGGTTGATGTCCATTTCAACAATACATCCCATCAAAACCTGGTAGGTAGGAAATAAAAGTTCTGGACAGATTGCGACAGTGAAACAAGGTGCTGCTGGAAGATGAAAGTCTATTTGGGGAAGGAGGAAGAAACTAGAGCCGTGTGACTTGAAGAGAATGTTTTGAAAACTCTGGTGATGGAACTTGAAAAGTCTGGACATAATATCATCTGTGATAATTTTCTTTACATCTCTCGGTTTAGGTCCTTATTTGTTGTCAAAAGATCTGACACTAGTCGGTACTATCCAAAAAATCATAAGGTGAACTTCCTGCCAGTTTTTATTACACCTAAAGGATGTAAAGTACGTTTTTGGTTTTTAACCAGGTTTGGTGTAGCTTCTTATGTCTGTAAGAAAAACAGTGTTATCATCCTTAGCGCTCTTCATGGACAAACAATGGTGTCATCACAAATAAAGAAGCATGATGTTATAATGAAGTACAGTGCCACAAAGGGCAGCGTTGACACTGTGAACCAGAAGACACAATGATACAGTGTGAAGAGAAAAAACAGGGCACAGGCCATTGGTGGTTTTCTTCAACATGATTGGCATAAGTGTAACGAATGCATACATAATTTCGATGATTCTGGCTACCAATAAAAAAAACATACATCAGGCTTTCATCATAAATGTGGAAAAGCAACTAGTAGTGGTAAAGAAGTCAATGAATTCATTAGTAGAACCAGAACCAGGGAGGGCAGTTAAGCAACCAGCTAATAAAAGGATTGTGTTGAGAAGAAAGATAAAAAAAAGTCAAATTATATTTCGGAAGTGCACCAAACCTGTATGCTTGGAACATTCTGCCATTGTTCGTAGATAAGAATAAAAGCCACCAGTAAAAGTATTTGTACCTCAACAGTTTTTCACATTGTAAGTAGACAAAATATTGTCTATTTATATCAATTTGAACAACACAAGCCTGAGACACCCAACTGGTAAGCAATACTAGACAGAATGAGATTTTCACTCTGCAGCGGAGTGTGCGCTGCTTCCTGGCAGATTAAAACTGTGTGCCCGACCGAGACTCGAACACGGGACCTTTGCCTTTCGCGGGCGGCACACAGTTTTAATCTGCCAGGAAGTTTCATATCAGCGCACACTCTGCTGCAGAGTGAAAATCTCATTCTGGAAACATCCCCCAGGCTGTGGCTAAGCCATGTCTCTGCAGTATCCTTTCTTTCAGGAGTGCTAGTTCTGCAAGTTTCGCAGGAGAGCTTCTGTAAAGTTCGGAAGGTAGGAGACGAGATACTGGCAGAAGTAAAGCTGTGAGGACCGGGCGTGAGTCGTGCTTCGGTAGCTCAGATGGTAGAGCACTTGCCCGCAAAATCTGCCAGGAAGTTTAACACTAGACAGGTTTTCTGGTAAGCAGAGCGTTGTCAGTCAGATGTGGATTAATGAGTGCAATGATCATTGGTGCTATTTCCAAATCGCCTTCTCTGGTAGAAAAATTCACTGTGAGAATTAGGTCAAAGCAGAATTGACTCAGTCACAGATACAAGCCCTTCATTAAAGTTGCCAAAAGAGTCTTTCACCTTACATCTTTATTGCTGTGGCAGAAGATTTAATTGCCTGCTGAAGCATGTAAAATCATGATACAGTGAGCACATTTAAATTAGAGAAGTTAATGAAAATTGACAGGGTCATCCATATCAATTGTACATACCTCAAAATATTGCTCCAGGCAGTATTAAATGAATACTTTCTACTGTATAAAGCTAGTGAGACGTAGCTACAAAGTTCGAGAAAAGTAGTTGTGAGTCAACTAAAAAAGGACCTTAGCAAACTCATTATTAGGTGCTTTGTTTTGGTCATCTTGAATTTGATGTTATTGCGTTAATGCTGCTGAAGCCCTTTAAGTGGTCTAAGTTTTTTTAAGTTGTTGTCACTAACAAGTCTCTTAAGGTCTGCTAACATTTACATCAATAATACATGTATCTCAGACGTTTGTAAGTCATTTTGCTGATAATATAGTTCATTTAAATGCTGGTCTTGTGTGTACATAACTGGTGTAAAATAAAACCATTACTAAAATTGCTACAAGGAACCTAAAAAATTTCCTGTTAAATTGTAGACATGTCCACTCTCATACTTTACAAGAACTTGCAAGAGACTCTGAGCTGTGGTAGCTATATTCACAATAACTGCAACATAGGTCTGGTGATATATTTACCTGCAAACTTTCTTTAATTGTTGTTCTCACTAATTTGTGCGTGCATCGTGTGCGCGTGCGTGCATGTGTGTGGGCGCGCACGTGTGCATCGTCTGCATCTTTAGTTGGCATATACGTACATTAAAGCATTGAAAAAAAATTTGAGTATATATAATTTAACATGCAGTTGTGATTCCTCATCAGATATTTGATCCAGAATGTGGAAAGAAACAAACATTTCAAACCATAACACATTTTGAGCCACTTGGCATTAATTGGCTAATAAGAAAATTTTGTTGCAGCTGTGCTATGTGGCACAGAATCACAGCATGTTGATATATGTTGTTCTTTTTGTTTATCAGTGATGCAAGTGCACAGATGCACCCACCTGGTCAACCAATTGTTGCCTTCCGACCAGATAAGGCACGTTCCAATGAAGAAGATGAGACATTCAAGGGAAACCTGAGTGTCTATGATGAATTCAACATATGGGCATCAGAAAAATGTGTGCCGCTAGTCAGAGAGATTACATTTGAAAATGCTGAAGAACTAACTGAAGAGGGACTTCCATTTTTAATTTTGTTTCACAATCCAGATGACAATGAAATAGTGAAAAAATTCAATGATGTTGTCCAGTCAGAACTTCTATCTGAAAAACGTTAGTATTTTCTGTGATATAAGTAAATTTATATTCAGTGAAGTATTTTATTTTATTTGGTGTTATTTCTCTCGTCTTGCCTATTAATTACTTGTTGTTACAAAATTTCAGATTCCATCAACTTCTTGACAGCCGATGGAGTAAAATTTACTCATCCACTACATCATCTAGGTAAAACGTTAAGTGACCTGCCCTTAATAGCAATTGACAGTTTTAAACATATGTACCTATTCCCAGACATCAAAGACATGGAAAGACCAGGAAAGTTAAAACAGTTTCTAAATGACTTGCATACGGGGAAACTGCATAGAGAGTTCCATTATGGACCCGATCCTGTAACTGACCCACCACGAGTTGATGGCAGTAGTGGAAGCAGTAGCACAACCAGCAAGAAACCTACAACACCACCAGAATCAACCTTTAAGAAGCTAGCACCATCTAAAAACCGTTATACTCTGTTAAGAGATGAATTGTAAAGCATTGTAGTGATGAACACAATTTTAAATGTGAATGAATGATTGGAACTTTGTCAAGCCTGGTAAGTGGAGACAACAGAACTGAAAATGCTACAGCCAATAAATGAGTGAACTATTGGATATTGAACCTTAATTTTATTTTGTGTTAAAAAAGTAACCCTCAGACAGTGTTTTAGATTTTGTTTACATATTGTTGAACATGGATGTAATCACATCACAGCTAAGAACCATATTGGTGTCTCTTAGCATTTGACACTTGTGAATATTTAAATTAAATGTATACATTGGTAAATTGGCATATGTCTTACTTTGTGTGTTGTAAATGGGGTTGGCCACCAAACAGAGACAATGATCCTGACCTTGAACTTGTAATTCTTTTTGTCCCCAAGAGTAGCACTGATATGATTTCTCCAGATTCAATGTGCATAAAATGAATTTGTGTCATTTTGACCTCGCATTTAGTGGCTATTGGTTTCAATTTAGATACATGCCTGCTAAATACTGATGGATTGTGTAGTAAAATACGGAACTGAGTCAGCATAGTGGATTTGTCTGAATGAAATTTGCCACAGATTGAGGATGTAGTCAGTTTCACTAACTGGTTACTCTTGAGTGTTGTTATAATTGAGTGATTGCTGTCCGCTTGTGCAATGATTGTTTTTTTCATTTCCATAATTTATTGTACTTTTATATGTTATTACGTAGAGCTTGTTGTATAGAAATGGTTATCAGTAATTCACTTTGTTGAAAAATTAATAGTCTAAATTTGTAATATTTTGAGTTCATAAATGTTGTATGGTGCAGTGTGTGTTTTGTTGAACAACTGCAGGGTGATGCTGAGTAAACACTGCAAATATTGAAGGGAAGGAAAGAAAAATACATGTCGCCAATTCAGAGCAAAGGAAAGGGCAGCCGCTGGCCGCTTCTAATTCACTGTAACTGTATATAACAAATTTTAGTGTTTTTAGTTCACACACATCTGATGCAGATAAATAAAGTTACTTGAAGTACTGTAAAAATATTACTGAAAAATTCAATGTGTGTGTTTTGGATTTATATACTAATACTATTAACTGTTCAGTTAATTGAGAGCTGCAGTTTAGGAAACCAGTTGATCTACAACAAAAATTATTTACTTGACTGCCTGTCATTAATAATAATAATAATAATAATAATAATAATATCATCATTATTTTCCTTCCTTTCATGGTGGTCACACAACAGCAGCAACCCTTGAGATTGAATATGGTACATTTCCCTTCACTAAAATCTGAAAATGAGGTCTACGTTTCCGTAATCTATTTCTCCGACATAAGATGAGATAATGTACATGTGTACATGTTAAGGAAACACATCAAAATAAAAAGAACTGTATATGATTGTAACTGTTAAGAGTATGAATCACTTTTCTTCGCAGGGAAGATGTGGGAATGTTTGTGCAGTTTGATGCATTACCAACAATGGGAAGCAACAACACAATTTGTTTAAAAATTGTGTGACCTTAGAAGAGAAATGTATAAAATATATTTTTCCATCTAGATGTAAATAAAGTGAATGAATAAAAATGTACAGTTGTTCATGTTAGATTTCAGTATCTTTAGGAATTAGTTGTGTAGAAGTGTGAATGATGTGTATAATCATAAAAACATTGAAATCAGTATTAATAGGTAGCCCTTTTAATATAGGTACATATTTTCTTTTGCCTGCATTATAAGAGTATTTTTTGTTTTAAGAGAGTATTAAACTGAAAATTTAGTTGGCACAATATTGACAACTTTATACTTTTCTTGGCTATTACAGAAAAATTACAGTAACTTACTAAGTTATTCATTCTGAATAAGAGTTCCCTTATTTTCACTCCTTGAACCAAATTGATAAGTAGTTCATGTAATATAATGTATCAGCTCTAACGAAGTGTCGTGATCTACAAATTGTTCTGTTTATGTAAGTATGCAGTATCTGTTGGTTCTCTGATTTAATTATGGCACATTTGGTCCTACATTTCGTGATTTGGCCGGAACATGTATCCATTTAAAAAATGTACCTTATAAAAAAAAATTTTGGAATATCGCGACTCAGCATCTCCGCTATATTGTTACATTGAAATTATACATCTCAGATGTTTAAAAAGCTGTTTTATGTTTTGCACTAATTATGATGAGAAACAATACATATGCCTTTGAGAATAGATGACAGTCTAACACTGAGATTTCTGAAAAAAAAAAAAGGACTTTCCTTACAAAAAATGTTGTAGAATAATGGAATGTTTTGTACTTAAAGTCAAGTTAGCAGTTTTTTATTTGCTCGTTTCTGTGCATTGAGCTTATTTATGTGAGCGAGCCCACAGATGTATTACATGCCACTTACCAGGCTGGTTCATAATATATGTACAATGTGATACTTCTGCCAAAAGTGAACAAAGCAGGGTAAATAGTAATGTGAGGCTCGTAGCCCTAGAAAATTAAAAAAAAAAAAAGGAAGGAACTGTTTGTTAAAAGCTATAATGATTTTGAGACAGGAATTTTATTCGAAAAGTGCATTTAATGTTCAGGTTATTACTCTGTCTGAGAATATGCTGAGTATAAACATCGGTTACAAAGTGTATGTCATCATTATTAATTTGCTTGCACCATGTAACAAGTTTTACACCATTATATTGCAAAAATTCTCAGGTGAACAATGTTGCTGTCTATGCTGGTAAACAGTGTTACCTATCTATAATGTTGTTACGTCTGCTGTATCGTTGTAATTTAATATGCAGTGCCATCCAGTGTGTAAAAGTCGACTAGTAACTTTCAGCATTAGAGATCACTACGAATCTACATTTATTAACTATGCACAGTTACAGTGACAAGTGAAATATTGTTATTTTTGAAAGCTTACTGTGCTTCTCATAAGCATTTTTGCGAACTTTGAGTTCTTTGCAGTGATATATATAACAGCATATAATTTTAATGGGTCGTTCTTAATAATTATTAGATGGACACTCTCTGTGATGCAGTCAATATTTTTCGTGTGTGTGTGTGTGTGTGTGTGTGTGTGTGTGTGTGTGTGTGTAGGGAGAGAGAGTGCTCTTTGGTTAAAATGGAGATGAAGAGTCTCTCCCTCCCCCCGCTCCCCTCCTTCCCTCCCTCCGCATCTCCATTTTAAACAAAATTATAGTCTTTTTATATAATTTCACAACAGTTACTTTCTTTCTTCTTTTATATCATTATATTTTCCAAGATGTAGATCATAATGAACATGGACTTTTAATTGAAATACCAGTGGCATTTCCACTAAAATTACTGGCAGTTTGCCATAACTGTAATGATTCATAAAAAAATAGTAGAAATTTGAATTGTCATTTCGACATGATTTTGTATACAGGAAAAGTGAAGAAAACCAGTACATTTATAATAAATGAAAAAATGACCACTTTTAAAAATAACATGTTTAATATTTTATACTGTATCAGTTCAATCTCATTCAAAGTGCTTGAACTGTGTACTTCTGGAGAATATTGTATCATTACACTTACCTTTATATATATCTCTACTGACAGCCCCATCAGGAAAATGAAATATTTTAATTGTGAAAATGAAAAATAAACTAAAAAAATCAGAATGTGCATATGAAATTTAAAATTATATAAAAATTCTATCAAGAAAAATTCAATCTAGAAAACTAATAAATTATAAGACAAAATCTATGTAATATTGTTGATGGACTCACAAAAAAGTAACAGTGGTCCACTTCAATTCCGCAATTTGATATTTTCACCTGTCAGCTAAATTCAGCATCTCATGTTTTATCAAAAGATTTCCACTGGGTCTTGTCCTTTTGCGTACCTGTCATATTGGCTACTTCATCTCTCGAAGCTACCCATTTCCTCCATTTTAGTTAATTGTTGCCTAATGCCCATCTTCTTGATTCCCTGCCTTTTTGCAGTAGTGGTCTCCAGTTGTTAAGAAATAAATCATGATCGGAGTTCACAATTTCCCCTGGAAATGTTTTGCAGTTTAAAATCTTGTTTCACATTAACTGTCCTACTGAAACTTTCACCATCACCACACCTCTTCCACGTGTACACCAGTCTCTCATGACACCTAAACCAAGTGTCTGCGATGATTAAATACACTCTGTGTAAAATTCTACCACTTAGCATCCCCTTTTATTCCTTTCTCACAATCTGCATTTCCCTCTTTTTCTTTCCTTCCTTTTCCACTATCAAATTGAAGTTCCCCATGATAATTAAATGCTCACCTCCTGTAATGATCGGAGTAATTCACTATGTCTCATCATATATTTTTCAGTCTCTTCATCTGTGGAACTAGTAGAATTATAGACTTGTAGTAATTTGGTGGGTGTTGGGTTGTGCACTCTTTCATCTGCGATAATGCATTCAATATGCTGTTCATAGTAACTTGCCCACATTCCTGTTTTCTGACCAACTCCTGCTTTACCTGTATTTGATGATATGTTGATAACCCTTTACTTACTGACAAGATGGCCTCTTCTTCTTGTCACTGCACTTTTTTAAACTCTGCTATATCTAACTTCAACCTGTTAATTTCTATTCTTAAATTCTCATATCTGCCTACCTGGTCAATGGATCTAACATTCCATGCTCCACACTTTAGACTGCCAGATTTGTTTTTTTGGTGACAACAACCCCCTGAGTAGTCCACATCCAGATATCTGAAAAGGTAGTTATTTTACCTCTGGAATATTTTAGCATACAATAGAGTTGCATATCCTCAGAAAATACAACCATATATTACTCTGTCCCCTCAACAGATATCCCTCTTAATTGGTTGCTCCTATAGTCTGGTTATCTGTATCTTTGAGACATACAAGGCACCCCACTGTTTCAAGGCCAACAGTTTGTAGGATAGAGTAGTTTAAATAAAATTGTCACAAGGGAAATGTTCATTTCCAGTTTTTGCAGTTTATTATTAGAAACTGGTTATTAGTCCAGGGAAACATATCTATCCTGCAAGTACAAATTTAGTAATTTTTTTCCTGAGGGACCTTGATTTAAGCATCTTACTGAAAAGCAGCAGGAAATTGTGCTGCTAAGGCAATGATTAACAACTTTGGATGTAGATCCACATGTTCAAACAGGGAAAGTGATGAAGAAATGTGTGTTCTTGGAATGAATCTGAAACACTTTTTATATGCTGTTGACATACTACATGCCTTTAGTGCACACAAGTTTCAAAAGCTGGTGGAAGACCTTAATGTGAGGGACAATGAAAAGATTTCCATTTGAGGGCATTGTTGCTGCAGTGTGTATGCAATGTAGTAAAACTTCAATGCAGGTATACAAGTACCAACATGTAGGCAACAGGATATTGTGGCATTCATGTCTCTTTTTGTGTGTGTGTGCAGTAAAAGTGGAAACATGAACTGTGGCAATGTTATTAGCAAATGCACCTAGACAGGAACCAATGTGCTTTTTTTTCTGTCAAAGGACAAACACCAGCAGGCATCCACTGGAGAATAAAGAATGTGAATGGGACAGCACGTCTGTTGAAAATCACCAAGTGCGCAAGTTCTGTGCTGATCACGATTTGGCAAAAGATGCTGGCCGATCTGGGAGGCCACCTTCATCAGTCACGAACCAGTGTGACACACTCGAGCACCTGCCCTATAGTCCTGATCTCTCCCCATGTGATTATCATGCCTACAATCCGTTAAAAAAAGGCCATGAAAGGTTGATGTTTCGTGCCAGACGAGGCGGGCAGCGGGAAGTTATGAACCACTTGACGCAGCAGGACACACTTTTTTTTGCCAGACACACATCTTCAACCTGGTACATTGCTGGGACGATTGCCTCAATGTTCAGGCAATTTTACGTAATTGTCACATTGATTCTGGACTCTAAAGCCTTTGAATGGAGACTTTTTGGTCGCCCCTTATAGATCAAGTTTGAAAATAGTATGGAAAGCCAATTATAATAAGAGTAAAATAAAACACTATTAACACATTGAGAACAAAAAATTGTACGAATGTACATTGAAGTCATAGAAGTAGTCTAAGAGTTTTTGTATTTAGGGAATTTGAAGATGCCAACATGATGGACAGGAAAGTAAACATAAGAGTAGAAATGACGTTTAGTGCCTGTACTAAACAAAGTAGGGTTCCCAAAAGTAAGCTTCTGGAGTGTGTCAAAAGGAAAGTTCTGTGTAAGTTTTTTTCTACCCTTTTAAATAATGGCAAATGCAAATGTAAAAACTGTTCTAAAATGTGAGGGTTCCTCAACAAGCAACTAAGCATGCGAGGAATTACTTTTAAAGATAGAAAAACAAACAAATTGCGTGGGGATTCCAGTGTAAGAGGACTGAAAATGAAAGGGTGGAGGACATGTAGTGAGACAAATGGATAGGTGGCCCAAGAAAGATATTTGCTGAATTCCAGATCAGGGAAGAATAAAAGAAAAAGTAATGGGAGGTGGTAGATGAGGTGTGACCTTCAGAGAAAGTGACATTTTATTCCCTCTAACTTAACTGATGAAGGATAGTCATGATTTTGGGCAAGCATATTGCTCTTTCAGAATGTGTTTGATTTTGGAGCATATATTGTGTGCGTAATTTTTCTGTTCTTTTGCACATCGTGAGAACAAGAGTGGTTGCAGCAGATCTGTAATTCTGCACTTGGAGACACCACCTGGATGCAGCAGTTATTCCATGAGGAGGAGATTAATTGTAGACCACAGAAGCTCACCGGGCATGACAATTGTCATGATGATGCACTCCATTAGGAAATTTGTGTACCACAACCCACAACAAGTATTGCAAATAACAGTACTGTTTGTGTAAATTTGAAACTTTTTTTTATTATTGCATATCAACTTCAATCAGAGTAATCATCTAAAAAATATAACTTCAAACATGGGTGTTCACAGTGAAGAACATTCCAACCATCAGATAAGATTCCAACTGTCGGTTGCCGGAGTTTCCTTTGTTTGCAATAACAGTCATATCACTTGTCAAGAGAAGGGAAGAGCTGATGCCCAGAGCATCAAGGTTAAAGACTAAGCTGTGTTGTTAGCTTCTAAAGTTGTATGCTTTTGTCAGTAATAATATGGAATGTATGGTTGGGAATATAGATGTAACATATGAGTGATAAAGAAATAGCACTTGCATTCATTTAGTAGCAGGTAGTATTTGAGATAATTTCCTGCTGGTATGGACATCATATCTTCAAAGTAGTAGTCTGCTGCCTCAGGATAAAGTGACGCAGGTATTTCCTGAATTGTTTTTGTGTCAAACAGTTAGTATAAATAACAGTGACCACAAAACATCTGCTTAGTCCATCTCCTTACTGTGCCTGAACAAACGCAGGTGCTTTACATTAGGACACATACAAGAGAAATTTAGATGCAGACTATAGTGCAGCAGAAGTCTGAATATCCAGTATTGGATATTGAATGGCTGATGAGTGTGTAATTTTTACATCAAATGTCATTTTGGTGCAGCATACTTCCCACTACACCCGTGAGCCAATTAGTAAGATGAGCAATACAGTGCAAAAGGAGACACTGCACTTGCTGTGGCAGCCTCGTGGGCTGAGCATGTGGCGATTTGAATTTCAAACCCACCTATCCCCCACAATCTGTAAAGGCTCATTGAACCAAAGAAGGCTGTCTGACCATTAAGCAGCCAGCCTAGAACAGGTACATCACTGTATCAATGGCAAATTATCTGTAAGCTAATGAGAGAGACTCCAGTGTTCCAGTTGCTAGCTGCAAGATTGGGGGAAGAAATCATCTTGCTGAGCACTGGATCACTTGCTAATTCATGAAGTACCATATCTTGCACCAATGAGGCATAGGTGACAACAGTGTCATATTCCTGAATTCTGTCAACCTCTCATTTACTCCTGAGGCTTGATTATTTAGTGTACAGTGGCTATGAGGCTGCAGTGAAGCCCTCAACTCATTTCTGTGTATTACACTTAATAGATCATGTTTTAGTTGCTGATCGTGGACAACAGTTAATTTCTAGAGGATTTATTGAGTATTGCTGTTGTGCACAGTTTTCATTTAATGCCGGTACTTAACATTGTAATGGTCTTAAGTACAGGGGCTATTCAAAAAGTATCCGACTTTATATTATTTATTGTTGAAACGAACAATGGTATCGGATGCACAAACTGTCTGTTTGTAGGCATATGTAGTGCGAATGCTCAATTAACAGTCTGCCATCAGTATATATAAGAGTCACTTTGACAATTACAGTGACTTTGACAATATATTATTTGTAATCATCAATATCAGGAAAAGGATACGTTGCTGTTCACAGTAAAGATGACCTGTCGAGTTGCAGATAGACACAACAAAAAGACTGTTACCACTATTGCACAGATTTTTATATGGGTATGACTACCAACTAACTGTCCATCAGGCTGAAACAGTCTTCACCAAACTGTGGCCAGGAGCAAAGTAGACCACCCTGTGCAGCAGGCCATAACATGCCTTATTTAAATGGCTTCTTCACAAACAGGGCCAATGGGATCCTCCCCTCCACCACCAGTTTTTCTGAACTGTGCAGGTTGGAGCTACCCATACACCACCTCTGCTCACAAAATTATCCTATAGTAACCTACTGCTCCCACACCCTCTACCTAACAGTTTCTGCTCACTTGTCCTATCAACTGCTCCCTTTTCACATTACCTCACTCTCTTTGTGTGCTACACTGTGCCAATCTACTCATCCATCCTTTCCCCTTCCCTCCTCCTCTCCTTTTCTTCTCTCACCTTTTCTGCTCCTCTCCTTTTCTGCTCCTCATTTTTCCCTCCTTATACTGCACCTGGCAGTCTCTAGTCCCCACACACCTCACCAAGCAACGCTCCTTCCCCCCCCCCCCCCCCCCCCTCCACCCTCTCCCATCCGTACCCTAGTATCACTCCCCATTCTCCACCCTTCTCCAGATTGCAATTAATGTGACAGTCACATTCGGGTCAGTGCCGCTGACGGTAGTGGTCATGTGTGCATGAGGTGTGCTTGCTTATGTGAATGTGTGTGTTTTTTCTTTGCTGAAAAAGGCTTTTACTGAAACCTGTGATCTGTAACAGTCTTTTCATTGTGCCTGTCTGCAATTATTTGTAGTCAGATGGTTAAGGAGCCACTTGTATAATTATTACCTTTTCTAATTTTTTTGAGGATGCTTGCAAAAGTAAAGTTGTGCTGGTAGTGTTGACACAAAAAAACTAAAGTAATACAATAAATAAACAAATAGAAAAGTATGAATTTTACTTGTGCAAAATATGTCTTGCCCTCTTTGCACTCAAGTTCACACATATCATAGACACAAGCAAAAGCAAATTCCATGTGCCTCTGGGTACACTAGCTAATACTTGCTAATAGTGAAATATCACAATGTATTATTACTCACTTGACCTGCTCAGATAGCCATGAATGTGTTAACATGCCATTTATGGAATTCATGTAGGCGCCCCAGTAACAGACCAAAATTATGTGGTGAATAAATGACTGGGGCCATTGTACCTGCCAGACTGGACGTGTCCTTAGGAGGTATCCCACATCCAATTAGGTTAATAGCAGGCTGGTACCCTTGTCCCACCTCAGTCACATGATACTTGACTTACTGCAGTAGGAACAAATGCTCTCTTGGAGAAGGTGCATGTTTTTGCTCAAAAAATTCTACAGGTAGTCTGAGAGCTTCACAACATATGAACTCTGTTGCAGAGGTTCCAGTGTCCGGTCTAATGGCTGCACATTGTAGGAGGAGATTGCTAATTAATGTCCGTTCGACAATGAGGGCATTAGAGACGGAGCATTGGTTCAGGTTAGGGAAGAGCAGGAAAGGAAATCGGCTGTGCCCTTTCAAAGAAACCATCCCAGTATATGCCTGAAGTGATTTATGGAGATAATGGAATACCTAAATCAGGAAGGCCTGAATCGGGTTTGAACCTTCGTCCTCCTGAATGCAAGTCCAGTGGGCTAACCATAGTGCAACCTCACTAGGTTTGCACATACTCCTAGTAGCACCAGCAGCAGGACAGATACCATTAAGTAATGTGAAACATTAGGGAAAAAGTTCAGTGTCCAATGCCACTGTTTCACCACCCCATTACTACCTGGGTGTTATAGTCTGTCTGTAAACTCAAGAGCGAGCAGCGCTTTTGGTGGGGCAAGTGGCCTTTACCGGAAGAACGCTGGCACCGGCCTACAGGGGCACCCAAAATCTGTTGCCCGTTATTGGTCTAGCGGTGTAGATTGGCGTGCAGTGATATACGCCGTTTCTGTTTGTGGGATCTAAGCTGTCAGTGTCGGTGTGTTAACTTTGTATACTTACTGATGTACTTCGATATCCGAAAGTGATGGATAATCATGTAGCATTGCAAGAAAATAGGCAGAATACAAAGAAGTGGAGGTATTTGTGGGGTAACAAGCGTTCAATTGTCTCTAATGTTATTACAGCGTGTATTAAAGAGGCGGCCCAAAAAGAACTGTTGGATAATATTACCAGTCCCAATGAAATGGGTGGAATCCACGCAAACATCAGCCTCACTCAATAGAACACATAAGTAAGGAACGGAAAAATAAGCCGCATGGTTTACTGGGATCACCACGAAGGAAAACTTAATAATTTTGGGAGGAAACCCATCGTTACAGACAGCTTCAAAATCGCTTGAAACCTTTGATGCTTATGGAACACTAAATCTGTATCTCGGTCATTATTCACCTGATTCTAAGACATATTGCCTAAAACATGTGCGCAATACCTATTCTAAGCACTACTGAAATTTCGTTCGAAACATGTACACCGATTCTGGACTTCTAAGCAAAAAGCCTGACGTTCGAGGTTCTTTCACATATTCATTTTTATTTTTTGTAAGAACTTTATTTGTTAATCTACAGCAATGTTATCCTCTTCAAAATGTTCCCCATTACATACTATACACTTATGCCAATGCTTTTTCCAATTCCCGAAACACTTCAGGAGCTGTTTCTTCGGGACAGTTTATACGTCTCTTAACTGTGCATTTTTAATCTCATCCATGCTTGTAAAACCGCTGTCCTATAAGGCCTGCTTTGAAATGTTTATACCACTTGTCTGCCTTTGGTTTACTCATAACAGGCTCACTAAAAGCAATATTTAACATTTCTAAAAATTTCATACACTTTATTCCATTCTTATAACAAAATTTAATACAGATTCTTTAATTTATTTTATACAAAACAAATAATTGTTGATGGTACCAAAACACATGTAAGCTTTCTGACAGCTGACAACAGAGTAAACACCCAATATGGATAACATTGTACACATACTTTAGAGGCGTGTTTACAAAGACAGTGACAAAAAAGTAGTGCAAATTGGACTAATACAACACACAAAATTATAAATTTCTACTTACTTTTTAAACACTCTTTGTGTTGCAAGAATTGTTAAGTTTCAATGCAGTCCTTCAAAGAAAACTTCTACCTCTTGGTAGACGAATGCGCTAAGCAGATTCAGAAGGATGTAGGTACTGGGAGATGAAGGAGCTTGCACAGGATAGATTAGCATGGAGAGCTGCATCAAATCAGTCTCAGGACTGAAGACCACAACAACAACAACAACACCTCTTGGTAGAAACACAAAGTAAGAACAGGCCTTAAATTCTATAGACTGATTGCGTTATATGGGGTTCGTTTGATGAATAGCAATAGAGGGACATACATTCACATGAACAGGCGTTCGGTTCTCTCTTTGTAGTATAATCCTGACTTCCGTTCCTATGTTAATAATATTTACTCTATAATGTTGTGTTTCGGAAGAAGCTATCATTTTTTGTATTCCTTATGGTCTTAATGCATTTGTCTAAAAACAAACGCAGCCGAGACTTATCTGTACACAGCGTCGCCACAGATTTAAAGTGCGCGCCGTGGCAGGGCCGGTACTACGTTGTGAAACAGTATGTAGAAGCGCCCTGTGACGTAGCTGGGTTGGCAGAGTGGGGACTCGCTCGCTCACTCTTCAGTTTACCGACGGACTATAGTTGGTAGTATGGTGGTATCTGAAGCAACAGAGGTGTGCCAGTTCATTGGTTCAAACAGATATTTTTGATCGGTCAAAACTGCAGGAGAACAAACTGTTATGTCCTTGCCATTGAAACATCACATTACTTCTGTATGTTTGCAATATTCCCCAGATGAGTTGGAGGCCAGTTGGCTGCTCAAGTAGGGCACATGAATCTGGATCACAATGTTATGACCACCCAAGGACTTTGTAGTCAATTGCAGTTGTGAGCATTTTGACATGAGAGAGAGCATCCACTGGAATATTCAACTCACCCTGTTTGTGGATAACATTCTTTGTAAATTGACTGCCGGCCGTGGTGGCCGAGCCGTTCTAGGCGCTTCAGTCCAGAACCACGCGGCTGCTACAGTCGCAGGTTTGAATCCTGCCTTGGGCATGGATGTGTGTGATGTCCTTAGGTTAGGTTAGGTTAGGTTAGGTTTAAGTAGTTCTAAGTTTAGGGGACTGATGACCTCAGCTGTTAAATCCCATAGTGCTTAGAGCCATTTGAACCGTTTTTTGTAAATTTACTGATATAAACTAAGTGGTATAGCTGTCACGGTGATGCCTTGCCTGGTTTCTGAAGAAAAGCAAATGTCAGTGGTTTGTGGTTGGTACTCAAAGTAAACTGCTGCCCTTTGAGCATATGGTGAAACCTTTTTACAGCAGCATATACCGCATAAAGCTCACGATCATACGTAAACCAGCCTTGTGCTGGTGAAAGATTTTGACTGAGAAGTGCGAGAAGTTGCCAACACTACTCTATTTGTTGCTGTATTAGGGCACCTATAACTGTTGCTGACACATCTACCATCAACATGAGGGAGGCCTGAGTGACCGGGTGCACTAACATTGTACTTTCAGTGATGGTGTTCCCACTTTTTTGAAAGCTGCTTTAGCCTCGATGATCCACAAGATTTCATCCTTCAGTTTCAGAGCACCTCGCAACAAGTCGTTTAATGGAGCTTTCGACTGTGCATAATTACATACAGAATGTTGGTAGAAATTTATTATACCAAGAAATCATCACAATTCCCAGACTGTGACCAACCATGGGTATTTGAGTATGGATTCCACTTTCTTTTGAGGTGGCCAAATTCCTCGGGCATCAGTGGTGTATCTGCTATCTGTTGCTAGATGCCAAAACAAAAATTGTCAAAATTAATCAATATATTCATAACAGAAATCAAAATCAGGTGTTATTTCACCCATGAAAGATTGGAATGTGTGTGTGGCGTCGAAGAGTCCGAACAACTTTCTCATGGACTTGAAGAGGTTGAACGGAGTAGTAATGTCAGTTTGTCTATATCTTCAGGTGTGTCAGATATTTGATGACAAGTACACACTAAATCAATGGTAGAAAAGATGCATTTGCCATGTATACTGTGTGCAAAGTCCTCAGTGTATGACACCAGATACCTATCTGGGATTGTCCTCACATTGAGTTCTCAGTAGTCATGCAAGGATGCCAACCATTTAATGTTTGGTTTGTGGGGCGCTCAACTGTGCAGTTATCAGTGCTCATACAAATTCTGTCTTTACACAGTCCAATCTCACCACTTTAGCAAATGATGATGAAATGAGGACAACAAAAACACCCAATCCCCGGCAGAGAAAATCCCCAACCTCACTAGGAATCGAACCCGGGACCCCATGATCCAGAGGCCAGCTATTGTTTTTGGTACGACGTGTAATGGCACAACTCAGCTACTGCGTGCAGTTCAACAAATTCCTTGTGCTGATGTGGATGAAAACTGTTGCTTCACTACTTTTAACTTCTCAGGTGTTAAATCACTGAAGCCACACAGTGTTCATAGATCCTCACATTTGTGTGTCTTTTCTTAAAATACCACAGTATCTTTTGTAGCATGTAAGTACAAGGTGTACAACTTTGCTTCCGCCATTTGCCGATAGGTGGTGACAACAATAAGTAGCAGCAAAAGAAACAGGTCGCAGACATCAGACAGTTAGCTTAGACCTCGGTCAACGCAACCTCATTCAAACATTAGTCGATTTGTGTCTGCATCATAAAGTTGTTCTTGATTGAAAATGTCAGTTTATGAGCCTAATTCTTGTCATTTGTTTTGTTTCAATATGAAGAAAATAGCGGCTGAGTCTCATCAAATGCTCTCAAGTACATATGGTTAGGATGCTATTAGTGAAAGAACGTGTCGTGAGTGGTTTCAACACTTCAAGAACGGTAATTTTAACTTCATAGACCAGCATAGTGGTTGAAGAGAGAATGTTTTCAAAGATGCATAATTGGAGACATTGCTGAGTGAAGACTCTAGTCAAGCTCAAGAAGAACTGGCACAATTAGTGGGAGTGACACAGCAAGCCATTTCAAAACATCTCAAGGCTATGGGCATGATTCAGAAAGAAGGAACTTGGGGTCCCGTGTGAGCTGAAACCAAGAGACATTGAACAGCGTGTTTGTGTTTGTGAACAGTTGCTTCAGATGCAAAAACGGAAGGGATTTCTGCATCGCATTGTGACCAGGGATGAAAAATGGGTTCATTATGATAAGCCTAAATCCAAAAAATCAAGGGGATATCCCAGCCATAGTTCCATGTCAACAGCCAAACCAAATATTCACGGCTTCAAATTCATGCTCTGCATTTGGTGGGATGAGCTCAGCGTCATGTACTATGAGGTGGTAAAATCAAGTGAAACAATCACAGGTGCTCGTTATTGAATGCATTTGAGCAGAGCATTAAAAGACAAATGGCCGCATTCCAGTGAGAGGCACGACAAAGTGATTTTGCAGCACGACAACGCTCGACCCCACGTTGCAAAAGAGGTCAAAACGTGCTTGGCAACATTAAAATGGAAAGTCCTACCCCACCCGCCATATTCTACAGACATTGCTCCCTCTGACTATCATCTGTTTAGATCAATGGTGCATGGCATGGCTGACCAACACTTCCCATCACATGAAGAAGTCACAAATTGGACTGATTCGTGGATAGCTTCAAAAGATGAACAATTTTTTAGACGTGGGATTCGTACACTGCCCAAAAGATGGGAGAAGGTAGTGGCCAGCGATGGAAAATACTTTGCATGATACATGTGTAACCAATGTGTTTCATTAAAGCCTCAAACGTTTGGGAAAAACTGCCCAAAAGATGGGAGAAGCTAGTGGCCAGCGATGGAAAATACTTTGCATGATACATGTGTAACCAATGTGTTTCATTAAAGCCTCAAACGTTGGGGAAAAACCGTCGGAACCAAAGTTGTACACCTTGTAATATTGGATCTTGATTTACTCTGGCCTTTTTTATAAATTTCCCTCTTTCTCCTACATGATATTTTACTCCCCTTAGTTATCCATGGCTTACTTTCCTTTTATCTTCTGGGTGATTTTTTAGGAAAGCAACTCCCAAATACTGGCACAAATTTACTGTGATATCAACTGAATTTAACATTAGCATTTCTTTCGACATATACCTCATCCCATAGAACCCTTTTTAGCAAACTCTTAAAAACTTTGTATTCTTTTCTCATTAATAAGCCTCACTATTTTGTATGAACATGTGTCTTTGTTCTAAGGTGCCATACTGTTTATTTCCCATAATTGTGCATAGTAATCAGATAGTCCATTTGGATAAACATTAATTGTTTCAGCTTGAGCACTGTCTATAAAATATTATCAATCAGTGTTCTACTATTTTGCTGCACCCGAGTTGGAAAATTGACTACTGAAATTAGATTGAGACACCCAAATAGTAATTCTAGTTCATTTTTCCTGCCTGTATCTTTTATGAAATCTGCACTGAAATCTCGACAAATTACTAACCTGACTGGAAGCTCAATAATGCATCTAGATTTCTTATAAATTACTGAAAGTTTGCCAGAGGTGATCTGTAGACTGTTACAATTATCAGAGATGTATTCTGTAGTAACAACTCACAAGCACATGCTTCAGGGTTCTGATCAACACAAAAACTATTTGTTTCAATATTTTTTGTGTCCAGCTTTTACACATGTTGCAACTCCTCCTTTTTCCATGATAACTGTACAAAAAAAGATGCAAGTCGATAATCCCTGATATTTAACTTCTCCATGCCTGTGGATGCATGGTGTTGAGAGAAGCACAGAACATCTATCACTTCAGGATTTTCCATGTTTTCTAGGCATACAATAAGATCCATCTACCTTGTTTTTCGACCCTCTTATGTTCTGATGAAATAAATTCATTTTATTTTCCTGGAACTGTTGCACATATTATGGTCTTGCACTGCTGTAATTTCTTTCAGTACTCCCTGTCTGTAACCTGACCCATACCCAAAAAATTGCCCCTTTGATCACAATAATCACAGGGATTTTGTCTTGTGTGCATGTGGCCTCCATTACACTTTCTGCAAAGTACTCTGCTTATCATTGCTTCCCCCTCCTATTCAGATGCAGGCCATGATTAATGTATCCCCATCTCCCAATCACAGCAACAGGCATGGGACAAATATGAGACTTTGTTTCAGTCAAAACTTAGCTCTTTTTTCACATAGCTAACAGCTGGTCATTTTACTGTAAAAGCTTGACAAACCCTGCACAAGTGTGTGCTGTTCCTGCTATTATTTCCTCTAGGTCTCCTTTAATGATATATTCTAAGCTTGGTGCTAGGTATCGTGATGCTTATGAGCTGGTATTCCACGCCTAGCTTTACCTTTAGCAGTTGGCTTCCATAACTGCACCCTAGTAACCAGACTCTTTTGTTTCTATGTGACTTTTGTACAGACCTAGCTTTAAGTCATTCCTAAAAGACTACTGCACCCTATTAAGCTCAAAAGCTGGTTGACACTCTTCTCCTCCTACTACTACAAGGAGCAGAAAGATACATATCTTCAGGAAACTAGATCAAAAATCAGCTCTGTCATATCTCAAGGAGGAATTTGAAACTTTCAGCACAGGGCAGGAGCTTGTAGAGAAACTGTGGCTCAAATTTAAAAGAATAGTTGACCATACACTGGGTGGATATGTTCCCAGTAGAACGTTCATAATGGGAGGGAACCCCCATGATATGCAGCCACTGTAAAGAAACTTAAGAAACAGAGATTAGTGCATAATAGGTATAAAACAAAGCATAGGGTATAGATAGAGAGATGCTGAATGAAATGCATTTGGCTGTCAAGAGAGCAATGCTTGGTGCCTTCAGTGACTACCAAAGCAGAATACTGTCAAATGCCATTTCACAAATCCAAAGAAATTCTGGTCTCATGTAAAGGTTGTCAGTGGAACCAAAGTTAGTGTTGAGTCCCTAGAAAATGAGAAAGGAGCTGAAATTGAGGGTAGCAAAACACTGAGTGAGATGACACAGTGGCTAGCACACTGGACTCGCATTCAGGAGGACGACGGTTCAATCTGGCGTCCAGCCATCCTGATTAAGGTTTTCTGTAATTTCCCTCAATTGCTCCAACAAATGCTGGGATGGTTCCTTTGACAGGGCATGGCCAACTTCCTTCCCCATCCTTCCCTAACCCAATGAGACCGTTGACCTCTCTATCTGGTCTCCTTCCCCATAAAAAGTTTTGTGGCGGCGTTCGTAGCGACAAGCAATTTGCTGTAGAAACGGCTTACGAAGTCACCGCCACACTTTTAATAGCGGGCCGACCGGTCTGCTGGAACAGTGAACAGAAAGATGAAAACCCAAACACTCTGATTAAATAAAAGTCGGTACTTATCTTTATTAACGAAGATACAGTAACACAGTAGTGAACTCCGTGTCTACAGAAATCTGTCTAGTTCGAATCGGAGCGGCTAGGTCAGTGTCGGCTGACGACAAACAACAACTCTGCTGCGATGAACACACAACTGACTAGCAAGTACACAATTCGGTGGCGAGTATACAACTGAGCGGCGGATACAGAACTGTCCTAGCGCTCGCGACTCCAGCGCTTAAGAACCCAGAAGCCAGCGGTGGCGCGCGCAGACTTGCGGCGATTTCCTGTCTCGCTGGCGCTGCTTATGCGGACGGCGTCCGGGCTTTGATGCTGCCAACCTTTGGGCAGCGGGCTCGGGTGGCAGTACTGGCTAGGATACAACAAAAAGAGCAAAAGAGAGGGTAGCAAAACAAGACCTGAAATGCTTAACATCACCAATTTCAAATGTTCCTTTACAAAGAAAAACGCTGGAGAATTGCCCCAATTTAATCCTCATACCACTGAAAAGGTGAATGAAGTTAGTGTCAGTGGTGCTGAGAAACAGCTGAATCGATAAAACTGAACAAAGCTCCAGGACCCAAGGGAATCCCTGTCAGAGTCTATAATGAATTTTGTGGTTGAGTTAGTCCCTCTTCTAACAATAATCCATAGGAGCTCCCTTGCCAATCAACCTGGATTCCAAAAACATCAGGCATGTGAAGCGCAATGCACACTTTTCTCAGATTACGTACTGTAAACTTGGGATCAAGGTAGTCAGATAGATGCAGTACATCTTGATTTATGTAAAGCATTTGACTTAGTACTACACCTATGCTTATTGTCAAAAGTATGATCACATGGGGTATCAAATGAAATTTGTGACTGGATTGAGGACTTTTTGGTAGGGAGAACACAGCATGTTATCTTGGATGGAGTCATCTTCAGATGTAGAAATCATTTCGGGTGTGCCCCAGGGAAGTGTGTTGTGACCCTTGCTGTTCATGTTGTATATTAATGACCTTGCAGACAATATTAAAGATAACCTCAGACTTTTTGCAGATGATGCAGTTATTTATAAAGAAGCTGCACAAATATTCAGTTCAAATTTGACAAGATTTCAAAGTGGTGCAAAGGTTGGCAACTTGATCTAAATGTTCAAAAATGTAAAATTGTGCACTTCATAAAGTGAAAAAATGTCGTATCCTATGACTATAATACCAATGAGTAACTGTTGGAATCAACCAGCTCATACAAATTCCTGGGTGTAAGACTCCATAGAGATGTGGAAAGGAATGATCACATAGGGTCAGTCATGGATAAAGTAGATTGTAGACTATGGTTTATTGGAAGAATACCGGGGAAGTTCAATCAGTCTACTAAGGAGATTGCTTACAAAGTGCTTGTGTGACCAGTTCTAGAATATTGCTCATGTTTGTGGGACAAATACCAAACAGGATTAACAGAGGATACTAAACATACACAGAGAAGGGCAGTATAAATGGTCACATGTTTCTCTGTTCCATGGGAGAGAGTCACAGAGATACAGAAAAAACTGAACTAGAAGACTCTTGAAGATTGTCTATTAACAAAGTTTTAAGAACCAGTTTTAAATGATGACTACAGGAATATACTACAATTGCCTATGATATCCCATATGGCAGCACTTTTGACAATGAGCATAGGTGTGGTACTGAATCAAATTTTTTTCAGAAATCAAAAAATTCTGCACCTACATGACTACCTTGATCCAAAGCCTCATCATATGAGAAAAGTGCGAGCTAGGTTTCACTGATCGGTATTTTCAAAATCCATGCTGTTGACATGAAGGAGCCATTCTGTTTGAGATACTTTATTATGTTTGAGCTTAGAACATGTTCTAAGATTCTATGTCAAGGATATTGGACAGGTGTTTTGTGGCTCACTTCTGCTACACTGCCCAAGAACTGGGCATGGTTTGTTCAAGGAATATTTGATAGAATATAGTTAAAACAAAGGCTAACTCAGACACAAACTCTGTATAGAATCTGAAAGGGATTCCATTGGCCTGTGGACCTTTCTTCAATTTTAACAGTTTCAGCTGTTTCTCAACACCACTAACACTAACATTTATTTCACTCATGTTTTCAGTGGCACAATTCCCCGGGTTTTCCCTTCGCAAAGAAACATTTGAAAATGGAGTTAAGCATTTCAGCTCTTGTTTTGCTACCCTGAATTTCAATTCCTTTCTCATTCTCTATGGACTGAACAATAACTTTGGTGTCACTAAGCATTTACTTGTGATCTGAATTTCTTTGGGTGTTGTGAAAGATCATTTGACAATATTTTGCTATGATAGTCATCAAAGGCTTCACGCATTGCTCTCTTGACAGCCAAACGTGCTTCATTCTGCATGTCTCTATCTATAGGACTTTGCTTTGTTTTGCAACTATTATGCACTAGTCTCTGTTTCTTTAGAAATTTATTTACAGTGACTGTATATGACGGAGGGATCCCTCCCATTATGAGATGTTCTACTGGGTACATATCTATCCTGTGAATGGTCAGTTATTTCTTTTAAGGGGAGCCGGAACGATCCATCTCCTCCATGCTAATTTTAGCAAATAGAAGGAACATTTTTTCTAAAACCATTAAACATAATGCTCTGAAATTTGGACTACTTGTTCAGTGAATATTTCTCTACAAAGTTATAATGCCATGTTAAGAAATATTTATTGGTTTTTGTTTTACAAATTTTTTTTGAACAGATGCTTATTTTTTTCTTTAAAATTTTGCACTTTTTCTTCTATAACTCTTGAATTATACAATTTTTTTTTGCAATTGATTATAAAAATGAAAGAAAAGAAGTAAACAACATTGTGTATAAATTTCATTGATATACTGTTAGCAGTTTTTGAGAAAATGTTCCTCAAAGATGAAAATTTTAAAGTTACGGGAAATGGCTTCCAAAGTTTTTTAATACATTCCTGCCCATATGATGGATTATCAGCATCCTCTTCTTTTTCCAGTGTTAGTTTCCTTTTCACTGGTCTTTTCTTCCCTTTTGCTGCATGTTGTAGGTTTTTGTCTCATCTTCCTGCACCTCTTAGTCTTTCGTCATCAATTAGGCACATTGTGAAAATGGTGTTGTGTCCTGGTTGGAAACCTAAATGTTTCAGCACATCACATTTGATAATGTTTCCTTCATTGTATGTTGCCACTGCATCATACCCTCCAAAATGCAATGTTTTTATCTGTACAAATACTCTTTCGGGAATCGTAATCCAAATTAAATTATTTAAACTCTGGTTTGGATTTTGTGTTTTCCCCTGTAGGTACTGAGCGAGGTGGCGCAGTGGTTAGCACACTGGACTCGCATTCGGGAGGACAACGGTTCAATCCCGCATCCGGCCATCCTGATTTAGGTTTTCTGTGATTTCGCTAAATCGCTCCAGGGGATGGTTCCTTTGAAAGGATACGGCCGACTTCCTTCCCTGTCCTTCCCTAATCCAATGAGACCGATGACCTTGCTGTTTGGTCTCTTCCCCCAAACAACCCAACCTTTCCCCTGTAAACACTTTTCCAATAAACTTGGCTGTAATAAATCTCTGCATGTGGGCTTAATTACATCAATTACAGCATTTGGCAAACTGTTTTTATGGGCATATTCCTTTCCTGATTGGTACTTACAACATGAGTCATCACCTGTGGGGCACAGTGCATGTTGTGGGTGCTCATTTGTTGATGCAGTATGAAAAAATAATGCCCACACTGCTCTCCTCATATGCTCAATGCTTCTTGTATTTTGCCTAATTACACACCCATAATATCTCTGCTTCATCTGCCAATCTTCCTCTTCCTCCAAGGGTCTTACCATCACTAAGCTTCTGGGATCCTAATGTCTGCTATAGTTCACGCAAGCGAGCCGCCATGCGCTTCTGCACATGTCCAATGCACTCCTGTTTTTTAATGTGAATTTCATTGCCATAAGTTTTGAGTTCCTCTACAGCTTTATATCCCCTAGAATCACCATCTCCTAGATAATTAGTGTATCGTACATTATACCATTCCTGTGATCTGGAAAAAATTACTTTCACTCCCTCTACTTCCATAGCTCCACTCGTGCCGTGAAAATTTGCTTCACAACTTTCTCTATATTCGTCCTTGGTATTGCCCTTACATCTACAATGTTTTGAGAGAATAGCAACATCAATTACTTTGCAGCTGTCTCCACTGGTAGCTGTCACAACTCCGTTTAGAGATTTGTGACTTCTACGTCGCCATGATCTATCTAAAGCAACAGTTAAATCTCTACAATTCCCATTATCTGTCACAGCTTCTTCAACTGATTTCCTCATTGTTGCTCGAGCAATATCTTCAGCAGAAGATCCCACCAATTCATTATAAAATCCAAACTTGGTTGGTGGGTTTTGGCAAGTTCATAATTCCACATAACATTGTCCCTCCAGCACTGCCCTTGCCAATGCAACGCAAGCCATACACTAGCCTAACACTTATATCATACATGTTCTTTCCACTATTACCACTATGAGGAATACTGTTAGGATTAGAAAATGAAACTTCTGCAGCACATTTGTTACACTTCAATAACATTTTGGATGCCAGACCAATCTGTGAAGTTATTTTCAATTCCAGTCCTCTTTCTTTGCAAACTTGGCATAATATGTTATGTTTCAAAATATTAGAGATCAAGGAAATGTTAATTATTTCATTCACATCATTATTGTCACTTTCATAGTTTTCAAATTTTTCTTTGCTGTCACAAAGTTTCTTGCTGGAAGAAGTTCTATCACATTCATTTGGAGTAGTTGGTGAAGCAGTCTGAGCAGCATCTCCCTTCGAAACAACAAAAGATTTCTTCTTCCACTCATTGTGCCTTTTCTTAAACACTCAATTGCTGAAATGTGGCATATTGATATCCACAAAGCAAATACATAAAATAGGTACGAGCAAAATTCGTGAAATACGCAAAATTGGACAGCCAACACAAAGCAAACTCCACAAGTCAAGACATACAGTATAGCATTTATGTTTACCGATATGAACATTGAACAATCACTTGTCACAGAGGTAAAGCCATACAACGTTGGAAAACAAAACAATAAAGCCATACAACGTTGGAAAACAAAACAATGTCTAATTCCGCAAAGATACCCTGCTAACAGCCAGCGAGCCGCGCCGTCATAGGTGACACACCAAGTCGGTACAACCGTTTACGTGGCGCGTCAACTTTGCAGCAATAAAAAACATTCACTTAGAAGGGTGAAACTTGATTTGTTTTATTCAGAAAACTCCAAATAATTTTATAACAAAAAAACCAAAGAACATTAATTTTGTCATTTTCATCATTCCAGTTCCCCTTAAACTTGAGCCATAGCTCCTCTGCATGCTCCTGCCCTACGCTGAAAATTTTAAGTTTCTCATCAAGATACGACACTTCCAGTTTTTTATCTATTTTACTGAACATATGTATCTTCCTGCTTGTTTTAGTTGTCCTTTGTGCTTTGGTAATCATTGTTGCCACAACTGCATCATGGTAACAAACCAGTTTCGATGTGTACATCCTCAAAGAAGTCAGCTCTGTTTGTTGCAATTAAATGCAATCTGTGTCCACCATGAGCAGGGTTCCAAACCAACTATTCGAGATAGTTTTCAGAGAAAAAATTTACTAATTTTTCACAGGATGTCTTATCATGCGCACCGCTAACAAAATTGTAAACTTCCCAGTTGATGGTAGGATGATGGATGATGGAATTTGCATACAAGTGAACTAAGGTTTTCTCTAAAGTGTTTGGAGATCAGTCTGGTGGGTGACAAAAGTATCCAATTATCATTTTATGCCCACCTCAGATACTGCACCTTGCCCAAACAATCTCACATGCAGCTTCAGTTTCTATCTTGCCAGATTTCAGTTTCTTGTCTACTTTGAGAAATACACCACCTCCATGTCCCATTTGCCTATCCCTTGGACATACACTTAAATCTTCTCCAAAAATCTCACTGCTATCAATTTCAGGTTTGAATCAGCTTTCTGTACCAAGTATTGTATGAGTTTCACAGTTTTTCAGGAATGTTTCAAACTCTGGCACTTTGTTGTGAATGATTCAGCAGCTAGCCATTAGAATTTTAAAACTCAGTCTGTGGGAGGCATCTCTTTTGATCTTACACCGATACTTTTGGGTTTCCTACAGCTACCATTATCGACACTGGCTGGAGAGTTGCCTAATGTAAAAAACCCTTTTTTGCACCCCACACGCTGTCAGCTACCTGAGTAGCAGTGTCTGATGTGTAGAACACACCTGACCCATCTAGTGGGGCTCTACAGTTCTCAACCCTACAGCACTCGTCCAGGAAGGCACAGCCTAGCTTGTCATAGATCCTTCAAAGTCTCTGGTTCAGTCCTTCCATTCAAACCAAAAAGCCACCATCAATTCTGGAGACAATGCTACAAATTGTGAGCTTTATTGAAACTCAAAGAGCAAGGCTCAGAAAATCCTCTCTGCCAGTTGCTGTACTGACCCAAGTATGACCTCAGCACCCAGTTGACAGGTATCATTCGTTTTAATGTGTGCCACAATCTGCAGTTGGTTGCAACCTGTTCCTTCAATGGCTACTGAAATAGCCTCTTCAACATATTGAGTGAGGTCCTTAGGCATACACACTAAGTGATCCTGGTGTCCCTTCCTGTACCTTGCTGCCATTTCCCCAAGGGATACGCCGGCCGCGGTGGTCTCGCGGTTCTAGGCGCGCAGTCCGGAACCGTGCGACTGCTACGGTCGCAGGTTCGAATCCTGCCTCGGGCATGGATGTGTGTGATGTCCTTAGGTTAGTTAGGTTTAAGTACTTCTAAGTTCTAGGGGACTGATGACCACAGCAGTTGAGTCCCATAGTGCTCAGAGCCATCTGAACCAACCCAAGGGATACCATTATTCGCCATAAGTTTGAACTGCTGATGATTAGTACACCCCCTACTCTATTGCATTTGCGTGACAGGTGGAGTGATACAGCATCTCAAACGTGTTTGTTAGGGGTATCAGTACAACACACCAAATCCTCCCTAGTCGTTGTCCACCCTGTACAGAACACACAACTCTACCATTGAAATGCCACTCACAGTCAAATAAATGAGTAATGACAGATCTTGTACTTTCTGTAGAGGTGACATGGCCTACAGGAGAGGATAGTACTTGGTATACCTTTGGGACCAGTACCACAGGCACATGACTCTCATGAGCCCTTCCAGCACACTGATTCACAGCAGCTGCCCACTGTTTGACAGTATTGAGGGCAATTTCCAGCTGTTTACGAATTTCAGTCAACTCATTCCTTGTTCAAGAACAGCATTGACAGGGGGGTGCATTTTAGCTGGTGCCCTGTATTAGAGGACAGTGAACAAATGACTTTAATTTAAGCTTGCTGATTACCTTTTAGTCTGTTGAGCAAAAAGGTTGCCAATTCCCTATATGAACTAAAGCAACTACAGTAAATGATAATATATAGGACTACTTCTGTTTAAGGTAAAACCAGATGAAACACAATATGTTAGCGTATCCACTTCAGTAACTAAGTCACACACACCAATTTACTACAAATTAGACCATGCACAGGACAATGATAGCTTCCAAAAATTCTCAAATGTATATTTATTTGTGTTGATATACAATGATCCCTATATACTGAGTAAGAAATATATCTGCCCCATCATGAAATCCCTCAAGACTTCTGAATTCTGAAACATCCATAGATGTCATGAAAGTCCAATGATATTATACACTGAAGAGCCAAAGAAACTGGTACACGTGCCTAATACCATGTAGGGCCCTTGCAAGCACACAGAAGTGCTGCAACACGATGTGGCAAGAACTCGACTAATGTCTGAAGTAGTGCTGGAGGGAACTGACACCATGAATCCTGCAGGCCTGTCCATAAATCCATAAGAGTGCGAGAGCGTCCCAGATATGCTCAATAATGTTCATGTCTGGGTGGGTTTGGTGGCCAGTGGAAGTGTTTAAACTCAGAAGACTGTTCCTGGAGCCACTCTGCAGCAATTCTGGATGTGTGGGATGTTGCATTGTCCTGCTAGAATTGTCCAAGTCCATCGGAATGCACAATGGACATGAATGGATGCAGGTGATCAGACAGGATGCTTATGTACATTCACCTGTCAGAGTCATATCTAGACATATCAGGAGTCCCATATCACTCCAACTGCACATGCCCCACACCATTACAGAGCCTCCACCAGCTTGAACAGTCCCCTGCTGACATGCAGGATCCATGGATTCATTAGGTTGTCTCCATACCCATACACGTCCATCATCACGATACAATTTGAAATGAGAGTCGTTTGACCAGGCAGCATGTTTCCAGTTCTCAGCAGCCCAATGTCAGTGTCGACAGACACAGGCAAGGTGTAAAGCTTTGTGTCTTGCAGTCATCAAGGGTACATGAGTGGACCTTCAGTTCCGAAAGCCCATATTGATGATGTTTTGTTGAATGGTTTGCACACTGACACTTGTTGATGGCCCAGAACTGAAATCTGCGGCAACTTGTAGAAGGGTTGCACTCCTGTCATGTTGAATATTCTCTTCAGTCATTGTTGGTTCCATTCTTGTAGGATCCATTTCTGGCTGCAGCAGTGTCAGAGATTTGATATTTTCTGGATTCTTGATATTCACGGTACATTTGTGAAATGCTCGTACCAGAAAACCCCCACTTCATCACTACCTTGGAGATGCTGTGTTCCATCACTCAGGCATGGAGTATAACACCATGTTCAGACTCACTTAAATCTTGATAACCTACCATTGTAACGGCAGTAACCACTCTGACAACTGCGCCAGACAGATGTTGTTTTATAAAGGCATTGCTGACTGCAGCACCTTATTCTGCCTGTCTATATAACTCTGTATTTGAATACACATGCCTATACCAGTTTCTTTGGTGCTTCAGTGTAGATATCCAATAGGTTGGATAGGTGGGATGCCAGTGCTAAAGAAACTGCTGTCCATGGTGCCCCATCCATGGAGTGTGATATCTGTGAGACAGTTTGGTTTACAACATTGTGCTGTGCTGTCATGATGTATTGGAATTAAGTGTTATTAATTATAACCATGTCCCTGCCTATGTAGTGGAGATCCACCACATTGGTGATGTATGACCCACGCGACAACCACTCTGGATGAATTTCATTCACTTTGTTCTACTACACACCAACAATGTGTTAGTGCTGCATTGGACACATTGATTGCTTCATGTGATAACAGTGTATGGAGTCTGCTATCAGTGCTTTAATAGACAAACATTGATTAAACGGGAGCTGTGTGCATGTGTGTAAGGAATGCAGCTCAAAGCTGTTGCAATTGTGATGCAACAAAAATGGCCACCATTGTATGACTTAATATCAGACTTCGCACAAAATCCATCAATCCAGAACTGTACATGTTGCCCCTGGAACTCAATAACTCAATGTTAAAACATTCCGACCAATTCTGGACCAGTCCTGTCAACCACACTACAATCTCCCATATCAAACGCTGTTGCCATGCACAATGTAAGACAATGGTCTTCTCATCTACTAGACAACATTACGTGTTTAGCATCCACACCATGAGTGTTGCAGGACTTTGCTATCATACCGCACATGTTTTCCAGACCATCACAAACAGACACCACAACTGTCCTCCAAAGACTTTCTAACCAACCCAAACTGCCCCTGTTCTGCCCAAAACAATCACCCATGTGGTCTGCATTGGCGGAATGTATGTTTGCATTGTTGGGAACCCTGGACAATGACTGCAGAGTTGTCACATTGATCTGTCATCTGGCTGAACATGTCGATGTCATTAGTGATGTCTTCCTCATGTCCCTTGTGCATAGTAAATACACAACAGCTAAATCTGCCTTACTCCAAATGCCTTGGCTGGTACACGAGAACAATGGTTACAACAGGCCATATATGATGAACAGTTACAGGATAAAACTCCATCACAGTTCAGGCACCAACTGCAAACTTCATTAAACACAAACCTCAAGCCAGACAATATTCTATGGACTCTCTGATCCATCAGGTTTCCATCTTAACTGGATCAAACCATGATCATCCATGAACCTGAACCACTAGACAGAAAACTTGGATAGGTTGTTCATGGTACAACATTTTCACTGTGTGAACTTCAATAACACTGTCACACCACAGCATGTCTGATTGCAGCAACCCATATCACACATAAGTTGCCCCAAACAGGACCAAGAGCAGTCAGCAGTGACATCACCATTAAGACCCAGGATGTGGCTTGATGGCCTTTGCATGGCCCCAATTCTGCAGCATACAACACTACGATGCCTGACACTTGTTACCACTACAATACAGCCATGCAGTTACCATGTACCGTTTGGCAACATCAGACATGACTGATGACCTCTCTTCGGGTTCCTGAATACAAGAGCAGTCTGCTGTATGTGCATCTGCCCACTCACAGATTACAAGCCACCTTCACATACATCATGTCAGATGCACATCTTTGGCAACTGACAATCAGTCACATGGCAGTCTGCATATCCTTTATGACAACTCATGTGCATATTTTCTTGTGGAAGATGGTTCTGATGTTACCACAGTGCCCAAGGACATGTTCACAAAGTTTAATGGTATACCATCAATACAACTCTGAACCACGAATGACTCCATCATCGAGCTACATGGAAAGGTTGATCATGTGTTGCAAGTCAAGAAAAATCTTTACTGCCCATGGATCATCCTTGCTGTCACCATTAGCAAGCCAGTGTTGGGGATCAACTTTTTCTGGCACCTTGCCTCTCACCAGAACTCGATCAAGCAGCTATCAAACACCACAGGACCAAACATCTCATACCAGGGCTTTTTCGCCAGTAATTCCTCCTCCAATGCATGCTCCCTCAGATTCTGCTGGACCACCTAACAATGTCAATGATGAATGCTCAGCTATCATTCAAGAATGCACAATAATCATTAAGACATTTGTAACTACACTGCAATATAACCTGGAAACTCAGAAGTATCAGAGGCTCTTTGCACACGGCTTCAAGAGACCTTGCACATGTGCACACACACACACACACACACACACACACACACACACACACACACACACACACACACTCTTGAACAGTACAAGGAGTTTGCAGCCATCCCCACACGTGATGACTGTACCCCACCAAGCCATCAGGAGGCAGTTGTGCCACCGAGGCACCCAAACACAGCAATGCAAACCATAGGTTAGTGTGCCTTCTTTGGCTTTAACTTTCAGTCCACTGACCTTACAACCCACTCTGTCCACCATGCACATAAATGCCCACCAATGCACCATCTGTGATGGCACAATACATTATATCATCTTTTTCCCCTGTGCTGTATGGCACACTGGTTAGCTTCCACTCTACTTCAAGTGTCTAAGACAGTGATCAACTACCTTCTACAGTCAGGTGTTGTTTGCCCCTCAGACAGCTCCTGAACCTCGCCTTTAAACTTGGCCCGAAAAAGGACAGCCCTGTCCTACATTGTGGCGACTACAGAGTACTCAGTTCTTGAACTCTATCATTCTCCATCCCTAACATCCAGTATTTTACACACTCACTTGTGGGTGTGAGAATCTTCAGAGTGATAGTCTGCAAAAAGGCATCTCTTCAAATATTAATGTGCCCAGAGGACGTTGTTGGCCCCTTCCAGAATTGGAGGGCTTCAAATACACTCCTGGAAATGGAAAAAAGAACACATTGACACCGGTGTGTCAGACCCACCATACTTGCTCCGGACACTGCGAGAGGGCTGTACAAGCAATGATCACACGCACGGCACAGCGGACACACCAGGAACCACGGTGTTGGCCGTCGAATGGCGCTAGCTGTGCAGCATTTGTGCACCGCCGCCATCAGTGTCAGCATACGGAGCTCCATCACAGTCTTTAACACTGGTAGCATGCCGCGACAGCGTGGACGTGAACCGTATGTGCAGTTGACGGACTTTGAGCGAGGGCATATAGTGGGCATGCGGGAGGCCGGGTGGACGTACCGCCGAATTGCTCAACACGTGGGGCGTGAGATCTCCACAGTACATCGATGTTGTCGCCAGTGGTCGGCGGAAGGTGCATGTGCCCGTCGACCTGGGACCGGACCGCAGCGACGCACGGATGCACGCCAAGACCGTAGGATCCTACGCAGTGCCGTAGGGGACCGCACCGCCACTTCCCAGCAAATTAGGGACACTGTTGCTCCTGGGGTATCGGCGAGGACCATTCGCAACCGTCTCCATGAAGCTGGGCTACGGTCCCGCACACCGTTAGGCCATCTTCCGCTCACGCCCCAACATCGTGCAGCCCGCCTCCAGTGGTGTCGCGACAGGCGTGAATGGAGGGACGAATGGAGACGTGTCGTCTTCAGCGATGAGAGTCGCTTCTGCCTTGGTGCCAATGATGGTCGTATGCGTGTTTGGCGCCGTGCAGGTGAGCGCCACAATCAGGACTGCATACGACCGAGGCACACAGGGCCAACACCTGGCATCATGGTGTGGGGAGCGATCTCCTACACTGGCCGTACACCACTGGTGATCGTCGAGGGGACACTGAATAGTGCACGGTACATCCAAACCGTCATCGAACCCATCGTTCTACCATTCCTAGACCGGCAAGGGAACTTGCTGTTCCAACAGGACAATGCACGTCCGCATGTATCCCGTGCCACCAAACGTGCTCTAGAAGGTGTAAGTCAACTACCCTGGCCAGCAAGATCTCCGGATCTGTCCCCCATCGAGCATGTTTGGGACTGGATGAAGCGTCGTCTCACGCGGTCTGCACGTCCAGCACGAACGCTGGTCCAACTGAGGCGCCAGGTGGAAATGGCATGGCAAGCCGTTCCACAGGACTACATCCAGCATCTCTACGATCGTCTCCATGGGAGAATAGCAGCCTGCATTGCTGCGAAAGGTGGATATACACTGTACTAGTGCCGACATTGTGCATGCTCTGTTGCCTGTGTCTATGTGCCTGTGGTTCTGTCAGTGTGATCATGTGATGTATCTGACCCCAGGAATGTGTCAATAAAGTTTCCCCTTCCTGGGACAATGAATTCACGGTGTTCTTATTTCAATTTCCAGAAGTGTATGTATATTGTCAACCATCAACTGTGTCTCATGCTGGTCAAAGCAGTACCCATTATGGGTAGAACAGCATAATCTACCACTCGTGCCTTCATCTGTCATAGGTGTCACAGTTCAGCTGCTCCGAGAAAATCAGCACTGACCAAGGACAACTATTTGAATTTGCTGTCTTCAACACTCTCTGTTGCCTGTGCAGCAGCACTCAATACCAGATGATCTTGTACCACCTACAAAAAACATTCGAGTAGAATCATACCCTTAAGATTACACTGATGTGACATCCAGATAGCTGGATGGAAGCATTACCATGAATGTTCCTCAGTGTACGCAGTGTGTTTAAAAAAGATTTACAGGCTTATCTTGCAAGTATACTGAATAGGGAAAGCCTCATGTTCCTGGCAGATTTTTTCCTACCAGCAACCACCCCTCCCCAAATGACTACCAGTTTTAATGCAGCACATGAAACAACACATTCACAATTCAGAGATGCCACCTCCTATAGCACATATTTCTACGAAAACATTTGTCCATAATGCACTGGAGGGAGTGTGAATATACCATGCTACATGAAAACACCATTCATCCATTCTTGCAGTCTCCTTATGCTAGACCATTACAGGTTGTCATACATTGTCCCAAAGTGACTACTGTCTCCCTCCAAAAACTTAAGATGGCATGGCTACTGTGGGATTCTGCTGGTGCTGATGATGGGAACACCAACACACCCCCGCTTAGCATGGAAGAACAACTAAATAGTGATAAGAACACAACCACAAGACTGCCTCATGAAACAGCAGTTGTCTCCAATGATGTTCATGACTTCCAGCCTGAGGACCTCAGTGTTAAACTTGTCAACAAGGACAGAATGTGCATGACCTACCAGACACATTCCTCACTGCAGCCACCAGACTACTCATCCACATCTAACTGCCTTCCCTAGCCATGTTGATCGCATGGCTTTCACACTTGTTAGCCATTAAGCCTCGTGATGTTACCAACTCTGCTCCACAAACTGGCAGCAAGACCAACACCACTGGTATGCCCACCGACACCACCAGTTCTAAAATATAGGCTTGGCCACCAATACACCTGGCACCATATCAATTACACACAGTTTCTGCCACATCCCAGATGACAAGAAGTGATCCAGCTGTGTCTTGCACAGACATTAGTCAAGGCACAGCTGGTCACGTGCATCTGCACCTAGGTCAAGCCATTGTTGATTACCGTATTTACTCGAATCTAAGCCGCACTTTTTTTCCGGTTTTTGTGATCCAAAAAACTGCCTGCGGCTTAGAATCGAGTGCAAAGCAAGCGGAAGTTCTGAAAAATGTTGGTAGATGCCGCCACAAGTAACTTCTGCCGTCAAATATATGTACCGCTACACAGGCATGCTTTGCAAAGATAAATACTGGCGCCAAAACCTCTGCGTCAGTAAATAAATTTTATAAAAAAAGGTGGAAGACGAGCTTTTTTTTTTCTCCGCCCCGAGTTTCGACCACTGCATTTTCATACATTATCCAACGAAGTAAATACAAATTCCGTATTGTTCGTCTTCGAATGTAGCAGAATTTCTATGTACTACGAAAATCCGACTGGCAAGACTGTTGGGGATGTTTGTCAATATGGCCAACTCTACGTTCTGAATTTTTTTCTACCTGTGAGAAGAGATGGTTGCTAATAGGAACCTGATGAAATGTGAATCACATGCAGTATTCTCTTCACCATAAGAATAATACGAATATAAACATTTTGTCATGTATTCTTTCATGTTTGCTGCTATCTCATTTAAACCCTGTCTGCCTAATAAGCTACGAAACTAGAATGAGACAACAGCAAACGCGGAAGAATATATGTATCGTGTCATGTTTATATTCGTATTATTCTTATGCCTAATAGTGATACAGTCAGAAATGAAGCACGGCAACTGACTAGATTTTTAAATCTAAGATGACTAATTTCTGTACAGAATTTGATGTACTAAAGAAGCGGCCGCAAAGATTTTCAAACGGAGAAAAATTTTCGCTTAACTCTCGTTCAGAACATGTTCTATCATACGCAGTCTATTATTTGGTTCTTGTTGATCATTATCAAAGAAAGCAGCAGTGTAAGTAACAACAAATAGCAGTCTCCTGCCATTGTTTCGCTGAGACGATTCCTCTCCTCTTTTTTTTTTTATTGTAAGCAGCGGTAGCGCACACAAAAGCAAGCCATGCTGCGAGCGGCGACAGGCCGTAAACACGCTCTATCAGAATGTGACAAACAAGGCATGACACAGTACAGTAATGCATTTTAACTTAGAGTGACGTAAACACCTATAACAAAGAAAACGGCACTTATCAGATCAAAGAAAAATAAGCAATCGATTCAAGCCAGACGAAGCACGTGAAAAAGGAAGGGTACCCGTATAAATACGAACGGAGCGCCTGATGCATAGCAATGGCTACCTGGTAAAGCGTGACTGCTAAGCTTACGACTCGAACCAAACTACTGTAGCTGTATCGTCTTTCATTCGACTTAAATTGTGTCTCATGTTACAATGGACCAACTTTGTTTCGATTTAGAGGTGCGGCTTAGATTCGGAAAAATTTTTTTTCCTTTATTTCGAGTCTCATTTTTCAGGTGCGGCTTAGATTCGAGTGCGGCTTAGATTTAAGTAAATACGGTAGTGCCAATCAATTCTCCCTTTAATGTTCATCACTATGGACTGTACAGGTAGGGGGAGGAGGGCGGTTGGGGGGGCATCTGTAGAGATGTCAGCACCAACAATATCACTGACCAAAGAGCCCCAGCCATGGAGAGTGATATCCATGAGATGAAGACCGGAGGACAGTTTAGGTTAGAACACTGTTCTGTGTAGTCATGTTATACTCTACTCGATCGGAATAAAGTATAATTACTCATAAACAAGTTACCTACATTCATAGCACATCTCCCCACTTATGTATTGGAGATCCACCACATATCTGTTCAAATGGTTCAAATGGCTCTGAGCACTATGGGACTCAACTGCTGAGGTCATTAGTCCCCTAGAACTTAGAACTAGTTAAACCTAACTAACCTAAGGACATCACAAACATCCATGCCCGAGGCAGGATTCGAACCTGCGACCGTAGCGGTCTTGCGGTTCCAGACTGCAGCGCCTTTAACCGCACGGCCACTTCGGCCGGCACATATCTGTTGTTTTGAAGGTTTCCTGTTTAGATATTTTACTTGCAGTGTTAACCTAACAATATGTGAATGAAGATATCCTTTTTCCATATTCTTTGCCTTTATTACCTAACTTGTTGGTCACTTTGTTTGATACTTGCTGAATTTAAGTATACGAGATTTAAGTTGATCTTAGATCCTGCTACCCTCTTGAATAAGTTTCTGTTAACGTCTATGTCTGCCACATTACTTTTTGAAATTTGGTTACGTTATCCAACATAAGTATCTGTTTCCCTTCTTCCCGTTATTATCATCACTAGTTTATGTCATCATATACACATCAAAAAAAGGTTTGCTTCACCTTGGTTCTGAGACTTCTGGAACCTCTACGGAAATTGGAACAGAGATCAACATAAACATCATTTCCACCCTTTTTACTGCTCATGAAAACCACACATTGCCTGTTGCACCACCATACAGCGAGACCTTCAGGGGTGGTGGTCCAGATTGCTGTATACACTGGTACCTCTAATACCCAATAGCACATCCTCTTGCATTGATGCATGCCTGTATTCATCATGGCATACTATTCACAAGTTCATCGAGGCAATATTGGTCCAGATTGTCCCACTCCTCAACGGTGATTCGGCATAGGTCCCTCAGAGTGGATGGTGGGTCATGTTGTCCATAAACAGCCATTTTCAGTCTATTGTAGGTATGTTCGATAGGGTTCATGTCTGGAGAACGTGCTGGCCGCTCTAATCAAGCAATGTCATTATCCTGGAGGAAGTCAGTCACAAGATGTGCAGGATGAGGGTGTGAATTGTCATCCATGAAGACGAATGCCTTGCCAATATGCTGCTGATATGGTTGCACTATCAGTCGGAGTTTGGCATTCACTTATCTCCAACAATTGTTTGGTTGAAGGCATATGTGACACTCATCTGTGAAGAGAACATGATGCCAATCCTGAGTGGTCCATTTGGCATATTGTTGAGCACATCTGTACCATGCTGCATGGTGTCATGGTTGCAAAGATGGACCTGTCCATGGACATCAGGAGTAAAGTTGTGCATCATGCAGCCTATTGTGCACAGTTTGAGTTATAATTGTGGCTGCACGAAAAGCATTATTCAAGACGGTGGCATTGCTGTCAGGGTTCCTCCGAGCCATGAACCGTAGGTAACAGTCATACACTGCAGTAGTAGCCCTTGGGCAGCATGAGCGAGGCATGTCATTGACAGTTCCGGTCTCTCTGTATCTCCTCCATGTCCGAACAACATCGCTTTGGTTCACTCTGAGATGCCTGGACACTTCCCTTTTTGAGAGCCCTTCCTGGCATAAAGTAACAATGTCGACACGACCAAACTGTGGTATAGACCGTCTAGGCATGGTTGTACTACAGACAACACGAGCTGTGTACCTCCTTCCCGGTGGAATGACTGGAACTGATCCGCTGTTGCACCCCCTCCATCTAACAGGCGCTGCTCATGCATGGTTGTTTACATCTTTGGGTGTGTTTAGTGACACCTGTGAACATTCAGAGGGACTGTATATGTGATACAATATCCACAGTCAGCATCTATCTTCAGAAGTTCTGGGAACCAGGTTGATGCAGAACTTTATTTAATGTGTTTATTTTCATTGGATCCCTTTAATTCTCTTGAAGATCCTTTTGACTAATTTTGTTTAATTCAGGATATTCTTTTCATTAATACTTACCCTGTTCTGTTTTAGGTTTCCTTCTCTTTTGCTTTCTTTGTACCCATAACAACATTTAGTGTTTTCATAATTGTCTTTCTTAAATAATTCCCCCTTCATCTCTATAACCTTCATCTTCTAAGATGCTGGATTTGTTGCTTAACTTCTTTCATTTTATGGACCTGTTGTAAATTCTTGCGATCTACATTACTAATATCCTGCCTGATGAGTCAGTTTCTTTCTGGCATTTTATATATTTACTCTGTATCTTATGACTCAATGACCACATAAAATTCAAATGATAAAGTATAGCCAGCTTCATCTTAGCTCCATTGGTCCTTGCCAAGCCCATTTTCCATTATTTTCTTCTGCAAAAAATGTATTAAAGAGATAAATTTTCTTCTTTTGGCAAATTCTATTTACATATGACCTCTGTCTTTTGTGGTTTCATAGCCAAAATTTCCCACCGAATAATTATTCTTTAGTCTTTGTTCTACTTTTACACTAAAATCCTTCATCATTTCTATCATTCTTCAGCTTCTGTAGCTGTTTGGACAGACTTCTACTCTCCATCAACATGTGAGCATTTTGGTGCACAAGCTTAAATGATTACCATAGATAATCTTGTGTTTACTTTTAAAGCAAGTCTTGCTATGCCATCATTCTTTCAACACTTGTAATACTATTTTTAATTTACTTTAAAACTGACATTTGCTCCACACCTGTGATAACCCTACTGTACCAGCTCTGCCTAAGCCCATTTTATGAGATCTCAGTTCCCTGCCCCCAATATTCTTTCACCACACATGGAATACCAATGCACCAGAAACCTGAATGTGTCTATAGGGCTTCCGACAATCCTGCATATGATAAATTAGCCTCCCATGGCCCAAAGGGTTGGGTGAGACACACAAATAGAGCTAAACCTTATAGACTTATGCCCACAGCAGTCTGCTTGGATCTGAGTGTGTTTAAATATCATGGCCTGAGAGTAACACAGCCAATTTGCATGCTGATCATACGTCAGCATGGACATCAAGTCTTGAATGGCTATTTGTCTTTATATTACCAGTAGTACTTATCATTATGCCAGAAGCAGATTTTGACTCAGCACCCTGTCTGCAGTGCAGGTAACAGTTGCATCGCATGAACATTGAAGTGGCCATTGTGATCTATCTCAATTGGTTCTTTTAAACCTCACTAACATTTGATTAAGACCTATCTCCCAGCCATTCTTAGGAGATTCACTTTTCGCACCCATTCTCCATGAATGGCTCATTCAATCATTCATTCATCTTGTTCCATAAAAATCATCAATAGGGACAACCTTCAAGGATGTAGAATACAAGCAACCTATAGGCACCAAAAATGAACTATCATTGCTTATTTCCATTTGAGCTTACTCCAGCTAAATATAACCTAGTAAATTAGAAGGAAAGTTACTACTCTGAAATAAACTGCTGCTTCCTCCTTTGTATTAAATTTTGTGTCTCCCCCTACAGTATTTATTCTCTGTGACTCCGTCCAGTACCCTGGAAGTTATTCCCTGATGTGCTATCATCCTGTCCCTTCTTCTTGTTAGCGTTTTTCACATATTTCTTTCTTTAGTGATTCTGCAGAAAACTCCTCATTTCTTATCTTAAAGTCCATCCATATTCAACATACTTCTACGGCACCACATATGAAATGCCATTATCCTCAAGCAACATATGACCATCAAAGGCCATCAAAAGCCTTTGTGAAAAATAGACAAAACACACACACACACACACACACACACACACACACACCATGATAATCCATCCTGAATTTCCCATTGTTTGAAATGCAATGTTAAAATGGCTCTGAGCACTATGAGACTTAACTTCTGAGGTCATCAGTCCCCTAGAACTTAGAACTACTTAAACCTAACTAACCTAAGGATATCACACACATCCATGCCCGAGGCGGGATTCGAACCTGCAACTGTAGCGGTCGTGCGGTTCCAAACTGTATGCAATGTTAAAGATTTAGCAAATAGGGTAATGCTGATAGGCATATATAGCAGTATATTTAACTATCTTAGTCTTGGGAACAAATGGCACCTTCATTGTGGAGAATAGAATAGAATAGAATATTTTTATTAGCCTTTCAGTATTTTTCATACAATTGGCTTTGTCAAAGTTTACAGAGGGTTTTAGTTTCAGTACAATATTCAAATAGTTACAGAAAGGGGAGAAAAGGAACTAAAGACCTTTTCTTCAGCATTATGTAAAACAATGTTTTATACAGTAATTAAATACACACATAAGAAAAGAATCACAGTAAATAACTAGCTTATACAATATCAAAACATTTTCTTCATAACTTAGGCAAAACATATATATTTTGATGATTAGTTTCTAAGAATTCTTCAGTTGTATAGAATTCGTTGTTTTTTAGCCAGGTTTGCAATGTATTCTTATATTTATTTAGTGGTACTGTGTGAGCTGAGCATGGTAACTTATTGAAAAATTTTATGCTTAAGTACTTATAGTTATTATGGACTACAGCAAGTCTTGTGGAAGATAAGTCCAGCAGGTGACTGTTTCTTGTACTGTGTGCATGCACATCACATCTCATGTTCAATTTTTTCATATTTTCTCTGGCATATATTAGACAGTTGTATATGTAGATGCTTGGCACTGTCATTACGCCAAGAGATTTAAAATAATTTCTACAGGACTCTCTGGGTGCTAACCCCTCCATGCACCTGATTGCTTTCTTCTGCCATCTGAAAATACATTCAGCCCCTGGGGAGTTACCCCAAAGCAATATTCCATATTGCAGTTGGGAATGAAAAAAAGCATAGTATGAGTGGAGTAGCAATTGCTTGCTCACACTGTTTCTTAATTTATACAATAAGAAAAGTACTCGTGCTAGTTTACTATATACATAATTGGTGTGTCCTTCCCATGAGAGCTTTTGGTCTATGATTAGTCCAAGTAATTTCACTGTTTTGCTTTCATTTTTAGTTACTTTGAGATTAAATATTATTTCTTCTGTTTTTGTTTGATTTATGAACAGCTCATTAGCCTGACACCAGTAATTAGCCATTTGCATCATTTCTCTATTTTTGTCCAGTACACTCTGTAAGTTCTCTCCTGTACTTATTAATGTCATATCGTCAGCATATAGTATGTTCTTACACAGTATGTAATTCGAGAAGTCATTAACATAGACAATGAACAGAAAAGGTCCAAGAACAGAGCCTTGGGGTATTCCTCTTTCTATAGGGAGTATTTCTGACCTCTGCTTATTTGCATATACAAGTTGTAGCCTATTGCTTGGATAAGATCTGAATAGTCGGAGTGTGTCATCTTCAATGCATTAGTATTTTAACTTTTTGATGAGTATGTCATGTGACACCAAGTCAAAAGCTTTACTTAGGTCAATAAGTGTTCCAGACGTTGATACCCTTTTTTCGTACCCTTCATAAACATTGCTTACCAAAGCTTCTACTGCTTTTACAGTTGATGGGTGTGACCTGAAGCCAAAACTGCTGTTCATTTAAAATTTTGTTGGTTTCAAAATACCTGTATATCTGCTTAAGCACACAATTTTCTACCAACTTGGATATGATTGGTACTATTAAAATCGGTCTGTAGTTATTTGGGAGGTTTCTTTCACCTTTTTTATACACAGGCAATGTAACTGTGAGCTTAAGACAGTTGGGGAATATTCCTTCATCAAGTACTCTGTTTGATAGCGAGAGAAGTGGTATTTCAATTTCTTTTGCTATACATTTAATGATGAGATTACTGAGGTATGTTAAAAACTAGGGTCAGGATACTGAGACACGTGTACACTAAGAATTTTGTCTCCTGGCCAGCAGTTTTGCCTCCTTGTCATTTTATTATTTTCTCAAGTGGATTTTCCTTTCAATTCAATTAGCAAATAGGGCTGTGAATATTACTAGTTCATAGCTTATAGAAAACAAATTAATGTTAAGTTGAAACAATATATTGTGCATCTTTGACTCAGAACTCTTGTGCATGTGCAGTTTTATTGTCACAAGGTTCTCAAATAATCAGTGAAGTAAACATTTAAAATTGTTAGCACTGAGGATAGATGCCATATTCAGATTTATTTATTTATTTTATTTATTTATTTGTCCATATAAATCTATTTTTCAGTACATATATTGTATACAGGATATTGGACGTTTTTCTAATGTCAAACATACATGATTTAAATTTTTATGACAAATTGGATCTATACAGTTAATAATTACAAATTTCTGAAATACTGTATATTTATAACTTATTTCTACAGTTAAAGATACAAATTACATTTTTTTCTTGCATAAGATACTGTGAGACTGAATAGTAGCAGACAGACTTTTTAAAGCTTTGTAGTTCAGGAAGAGATTTTATATGTCTTGGTAATCTGTTGTAAAGTTTTGTTCCAGCATGATATAAACCTTTTTGGCATAATGTTGTGTTACAATGATTAACATGACCTGGTACTATAATCATGGACATTTTTGAAAAAGGATTTCTTTTCTCAGTAGGCTTTTTTGACATGCATGACTACTTCCAGTATATAAATTCAGGGAAGGGGGTAGGATCTTTAGATCATTAAAGAAATGTTTGCATGGTTTTCTGCTGCTCACTTGTTTCATTATTCTTGCAATAGCCTTTTGTTTCCTGAAAACTGTTATGGCCTGGTGTACATTTCCCCAGAAAATGATACCATACTTCAGTATTGAATGTACATGATCGAAGTATACAGCCCTAAATGTTTCTTCACTAGTATTGTTGCACAGAATTCTTACAACATAGCTCATTTTTGCTAGTTTTGAATTTAAGGATATGATATGAGTGCTCCATTTAGGATTCTCCTGGACATGAATCCCAACAAATTTAGTTTCATTGACAGCACTAATGTTTTGGTTATGTATACACATTACAGATTGTGCCGGATTTTTATTTTGATCAGTGTGGAAATTCACGAGTACCGTTTTTTGGGGATTAACTATTAGCCTGTTTCTGGTAAACCATTCAGACACTCTTTTCGTAATATCTTTTGCAGATGCAATAAGATTTTCTTTTTTATTCCCTTCAATCAATAGACTGGTGTCATCTGCAAACAGTACTGGTACAGAATCCCTAACGTGTGATGGGACATCATTAATGTAGGCCAAAAAAAGAAAGGGACCTAAAATGGAGCCCTGTGGAACACCTTGGCTTAGTCCACATGGTTCTGAAAGGTGTACCTGGAGTTCATTTCCTTCTGTGTACTTAATTTTAGTTACCTGAGAGTGATATTCCAAATATGATTCAATCCACTGATTTAGCACACCTCTTACACCATACCACTCAAGCTTCCTCAGGAGTATAGAATGATCAATCACATCAAAAGCTTTTGTTAGGTCCAAGAATAAACCTGAGATATTTCTGTGGTTGTCCACTGCATTTAAGACATGGTTTCTCAGACTGAAAGCGGCTGTTTCAATTGATTGCTGTGGTCTGAAGCCATGTTGACATCCAGAAATAATATTATTCTTGTCGAAGAATGTAATTAGTTTTGAAAGGAACACTTTTTCAATAACTTTTGAAAACCCTGACAATAGAGACACGGGCCTATAGTTACCCATACATTGATGATCACCTTTTTTATATAGGGGTATTACTTTTGCCATTTTCAGTTGCTGAGGGAAGACACCACATAAGGATTAATTGCATATGTCCAATAAAGGTGAAAGTATTTGTCTTGCTGTTATTTTTATAATATAATCTGGAATATCATCAATACCAGTTGAATACTTACTCTTCTGTGAATTAATGGTATTTAGGAGCTCTGTTTGGCTTACTGGACTGAGGAACATGGATATATATTATTTATTACTATAGATGGAAGTTCTTTACATGTTGTATTAGGTGGATTTCCAAATTTTTCCTTCCCTGAATTTTCCAGCAACAGTTGCATAATAAGAATTGAAACTGTTTGCAACTGCCCTAGGGTCAGTGACATTTTTGCTATCATGTGATATCACAATATTTTTGTGAGTTGTCTTCTTTCCCGTAAGATCCTGCACAGCTTTCCACATGGACTAAGTTTTATTGGATGACTTCATAATATATTTGTCATTTTCCTTAATTTTTGCCTCTTTTATGACCCGTTTCAAAATCCTATTTCTGTTACAAGAATAACTTCCAGTGCTTCTGGCATGGAAAAATGAATGCTTGTTTGCACTGCATACATCCATATATTAATTATATCCAACTGTATTCAATTTTAGGACAATTACTGTGCGTTCACAAAGAAAATTCTTAGGCCAGAGAAGGTCAGTCTGAGCAGTCTGTGGTGCCAAGTAGTGAACTTCACACTGGCCACTGTTCAAGAAACTGTGAACTGTAACCCAGCATTCCTATACATCTGGTCCCCAATGGAATTTGTGGTAAAACAGATTCAATAAAGGACCTGCCACAGCTATTCAGTAAGCACTGGTTTTGAAGTGTAACCTCTCCACCGTAATTTTAAAGGAAAAAAGACAATACTTAATAGAAATGCGAGCCAAGTGTAACCTCCCCACAAAAATTTTAAAAGAAAAAGGACGATACTAATTAGAAATGCTGATCGACATTGCTCTATGCGTAACCTGCCTACAATCAAATGTACTGACAATGGTAACAAATGTGAAATTCGCAATCTGACTCAATTATAAATCCTTCAAAAAATTAAAGTCCATTCAGTGACAAGAAAATTCAATTAAACCGAAATATCGGTTTTTGGCCCTGTGTAAAAACAATCAGAATTAAAGTCTTACCTCAGAATAAATGGATGTCACATATCTGCTCTTGTTGTTGTGCACCGCTTGGAGGAACTGCATTGCAAATAATAATATTCTCCTTTTTTTTGTAATTCTAGTGAAATTTTTCTTCAAAAAGAAGTGGAATGAAATGGGAAGTGCAACGAGATCTTTAGTTCAAAAAAAAATTAAACTTTTGAGAAAATGCTTTTGAAATAAAAAATTATTATTGAGAGACTTGTTGGAGAATAATTACAATAAATAAAATTTTTCATTATCTAATGATTATATTAATTAACAGTATACCTTATTCCTCATCTTGACCATTGTTGCCGACCGCCTACATCACACAACCGCACTGGGCTGCTACTACTGACCGACCGCTCTGCATGACGACTACAGACTGAGTACTGCTCTCAACTAGACAGAGCTACAGACTCGCAACGACTGACTGACTGCTACTCTGCATAGCGACAACTAACTCGCAAAGACTACTACTGACTGAGAACCGCTCGCAACACTCGCGCGGTCAAGCGCATACTCTCTGGTCACAGATGCTACAATGCCTCGCCATCGCTGCTGCGTTACATACGTGTTTCATAACCCTCCACTCGGGGGGCAAAAATTTGGCAGCGATGGTGAGTCATTTGGACTTGCCAAGCGCGGCAAAATTTTTCTTTAATTAACAAAATCCTACAACTTACAGAATATTTAAATGTTGTGCACACGCACTAAGTACAAAATATATCAGACAAGGACAAAATGTGAATACTAAACATAGTAGCAAATCAGAAAAAAGTATATACAAACTTTTTGACAGATAACAAAGTGCACAGGCACTGAAAAAATTCTTTACCATATGCAGAACAAATAAACAGACTGGCAAGAATAATTAGATGTAGTACATAAAGTAAATGTTGTGCACACGCACTATGTACAAAATATATCAGACAAAGACAAAATGTGAGTACAAAACATAGTAGCAAATCAGAAAAGTATATACAAATTATTTGACAGATAACAAAGTGCACAGGCACTGAAAAAATTCTTTAGCATATTCAGAACAAATAAACAGACTGGCAAAAAATATTATGTTGACAAGTGTACATGCACTGAAAAATGTCTTTAGCATTTTCACAACAAATAAACATAATGGCAAAAAAAAAAAAATTCATGTCCAAAGTGCACATGCACTGAAAAATGTCTTTAGTATTTTCACAACAATAAACATAATGGCAAACATCATGTCGACCAGTGACATAAGTGTACTCACACTGGAGTTTAGCGAATCGAAAAATGTATAACCTATGAACATAAATGATGTTACCAAAAAAAAATTTTTTCTTTATGTGACAAGAATCAGGATAGGAAAGGGAAGGATTGCATCATGGTTGTAGCACTTTAGATTGCACACAGCTGCTCTGAAAGTCCATATCTTTCCACAGTAGTACAACACCAAGTGACACAACTTGAAGTTCTTTTCCCATCAGAATTTATCAGTGTAGCCAAGACACTGAACTGTCGTAGTAATGTTCCATGTTTTCATTTTGGCAGTACATTAGGTACACCAAACAGTGGGACCATAATAATGTCTTCATCGCTCATGGTGGTGGACAGCATGTCGTGTCAACACCACACTCTTACAAGGCACACCAACGTAGAATTAGTGCAAAACCAAATATAGTGCTCCATGATCACTGGGATAAACAGGACAAATGGACATTGCAGTAATTCAGGGTAGTCAGCTTATGAGGTGAAGGACAACAAGTCACATAGTATTGACAATTACAGTCTTCATTGATAGTTCGTGGCATTCATAGCCCAGTTATTGAACATTTCTGTACCAAGTATGTAGTATTACAGAAAAATGTTCATTAATTGTTTTACATAGAATCAGTAGCCTTCTTTTCCTGGTTACAAAATATTATGAAATAATCGCATTCTTTTCAGTTACAGAGTATAATTAAGAATCATTAACCTTCTCCTAATTACAGTTAATTAATCATTTGTCATTAATTAATCATTTGTCTAATTACAGTTAATTAATCATTTGTCGTTAATTAATCATTTGTCTAATTACAGTTAATTAATTAATCATTTGTCATTTCAATATACTAAGAATTATTAGCCTTAATTAATTACAAAGCATTATTAAACAGTACCATAGTTAATTAATTATGTGTCATTCCAATCTATTAAGAATCATTAGTCTTTTCCTAATTACAAAGCATTATGAAACAGTCACATTCATTTCCAACAACAAAGTATCAACATTGGAAACAAGAGCTAATCAATGGCATAATTAATAACAATTCGTGGAGTGACATTAATTATTGGCACTCAGTGGCCAGCAAGTATTGAATAAAATCATCATTCAGTATTATTCAGATTATTACGAAGTCATTATTAAAAATCAGTTAATTACAGTCAAATCATTAGTAATCACAGGCATTACAATAAACAGTGGCAGTTATTAGCTAGTGACAAAGCATTATTTTGAATATAGTCTCATTAGGAGGTCATTACTCGAGTGACATGCTATTCAGAGTTGATCAGTATTATTCAGAATTATCATAAACTAGTGACATTATGTGGGACTGGTAATATATTTTTTTGGTAGCAATGCATTGCGTTGGGATCGATAATTAATTGCTGAGGCATAATACTTTTTGCTTTTGACCTATTGCTGCAAATGAGGATAGGTAACGTCATTCGTCATGAGTCAGCTGTAGCAAGATTATGTAACAAGGCAGTAGATGTGATCACATTTATAAATGATAAACACAAATGGGTAAAAAATATAAAAATGCAAGTACTAGAACAGGTATAATAAGTAACAGGTTTAGTAAGTGTCATGAAAAACTTCTCCTGGAAAAAATACAAAAACGGATTATTGACCTGAAAGAAGAAACGCACACTATGCTGAAAAGTAGTGAACTTCGAATTAACAAGTAGTGAAATGTGTATAAAATGTGTTCCATAGCTGTCCTTTCCAAAAACTTTCCGTCATCCTACTATGCAATGTAACACCTGCTGTCAAAGCAAACCGCAACAAATACTTAAATAACTACGTGGCATAAAGAAAAAAAACTTCATTATCCATATCATCATAACTTCACCATTATCATCACCTGTAAAGAAAAACTTCATTATTCATAATACCATTTCCTTCATCATTATTCATCAGTATTCACTATCATCTGCAAAAAATCACTTCATTACTCATTACCTAACTATTCCTTATCTCTAGCATATTTCATCACTAAAACTAAGATGTGTAGTTCAGTCTGACAGCCTGCATCAATCACCTTGTATTCTGAAAGAAAAAATTAGTTAAGACTGCTATTCTTCGATGAGTATAGTATATTCTTGTTAATGTTTGTTAATCCTGATCCATTTACTCTTCCTCATAAAGTTATTGCATCTCCTTTCGTTTATCCCTAGCTGAAATTCCCATTTATGCTAATTTTATTTTTTAGAATCATCATTCCTTTCTGAAATTCATGAACAAAGATTAATGTCTTGCATTTAAATCCTATACCCACTAAATAATGACTGGTTTATGGTGACACAATTAACCATACAGCATAACATGACAGAAAACGTAATATGTCCAAGACATTGACAGTGTTCGGATGCGAAAAAATGTACACAGAATAATACAATGCAGTAGCAAAAAAAATGTGAAACAGTCACGATGTTGAGATGTCACAAGGCAAAAAAAAAAAATGTCAAAGTCGACTGGTGTGTGTTATATCTTAACTATTTCATAGTGCATACAAACAAAATTGGAGTACAGTCATATACACAAAAAAATGGAAAATGTGCACGGTCTGATGTGTAACGACAAGAAAAGCGACCTGCTAACCTTACCTTGCCGGGCACTTGCCAAGAAAAAAAAATACGATAATCATCAATAAGTAGTCACATAAATATAATTGCAGAAATAGTCGTAAATGTGTAAATTCATCTGGAAAAATATGCACGGTCTGATGTGTAACGACAAGAAGAGCGACCTGCTAACCTTACCTTGCCGGGCACTTGCCAAGAAAAAAAATACGATAATCATCAATAAGTAGTCACATAAATATGATTGCAGAAATAGTCGTAAATGTGTAAATTCATCTGGAAAAATATGCATGGTCTGATGTGTGACGACAAGAAAAGCGACCTGCTAACCTTACCTTGCCGGGCACTTGCCAAGAAAAAAAAATACGATAATCATCAATAATTAGTCAGGTGAATTAATTGCATTAGTAAATGGCATCATAGTGTGTTGAATCATACAGTGGTTTCACTCAATAAACGGTTTAATGTTTGAGATATGGTGATTGCCTTTCGATTTTCTGGTTCTCAAAGTTTCGACGTGTACAACATTGGGGTGAGGGATACTGCGAATCCGATACGGACCTGCGTATAGAAGTTCAAATTTACTGCACTTACCTTTTAATTTGCTGGATAAATAGTGTGTACGTACTAATATCTTCTGTCCAACGTGAAAGTCGCGGCGTGTACAAACCTGTTTTTGCTGTCTTCTCCGGCGCTCTGCGGCACGTTTGATGTTGTTCAGCGCAATGTCAATTATTTCGTAGTGTCGTAGGCGACGATTTTTGGGGAATTCTATTAATTCTTTAATTTTGTTCGGTGGTTCAACGTTTTTCAGTATAACAGTCGGAGATAGCATAGTGGATTCATTTGGAATGGAATTAATTACATCTTGGAATGAGAGTATGTGTGTATCCCAATCAATATGTCTTTTGTGGCAGTATATTCTGCACAGCTTACCAATTTCCTTCATTAATCTTTCACAAGGGTTCGAAGAAGCGTGGTACTTGGATATATAGATCGGAGAAATGTTTCTAGCTCGTAACATGCGTGTCCATACACTACTACGAAATTGAGATCCATTATCAGAAATTACTTTCATTACATGCCCTACATGAAATAGAAAATGTTTTACAAATGCTTTCGAAACAGTTTTAGCAGTAGCTTTGCGTAACGGAGTGAAAGTAACAAATTTTGAAGTGAGCTCAACAGCGACAAAAATGTAGCAAAAACATGGTAGTGAGGTCGGACATGTTCTTTTGTGTTCCGATTCTACTTTGTTACTATCCGTAATAGTTTGCACGTGTCAAAATTAATCATTTGCTGAAAAACATTTGTTTGTGTTTTGTGAGTGTCGTAAATTGGTAGTGACAGCAGAAGACAACACAGCTGACGGACAGAAGCATTAGCTCGTGCAGCTGACCAAAGCATGTGAAAGAAAAAAAAGAATACTATGTCTCGTAATGACGACGAAATGAAATTTTCAAATGCAACTTGTTGAATGTACATGACGCTGAAATTTGCTTTGCAGAAGTTGGTTGCGATGTCTTGCTGATTGTTGCCGAGAGAACGCGATAGTGCGTCTGCTATAACATTTTGTGTGCCGGGAATATGAACAATCGTAAAATCAAATTCTTGTAAATATAGTTTCCATCTACTTAATCTGTCGTGAGTAAATTTAGCTGAAAGCAAAAATTGTATAGCTCTATGGTCTGTGTAAACGGTGGTATGTCTGCCGTAAAGAAAGTGCCTAAATCTCGTGAAAGCCCATACAACACATAATGTTTCAAGTTCTGTGACGGAATAATTTCGTTCAGCAGGTGACAAATGCGACTTGCAAATGCGATGTTTTTAATTACTGTAGAACCATCTTCTTCTATTTCCTGGAAAATGTGTACGCCTAAGGCGGTGTTGGAACTGTCGGTAGCAATGGAAAAATTTCTAGTAAGATCTGGGTGCGATAAAAGTGGTGCATTCAACAGAGCATGTTTCAAATAACATTCTCGTGAACAAAATTCTGCGTGTCAAAAGTAATGTTTGCGTTACTGTAGTATGCAATCTGTGCTGTATCTGGTTAAATTCTATCGTTCGTCCTGTTATTTACGGGAGGATGCTGTGGCATATCCACTATATGAACTGTTCTGTTATTTCTTACTGACGTGTTACGCTATGGATGACACCTATTGTCTGTTCCATTCATGATTATTTGTTGTTGCTGATGTTGTTGCTGCTCATAAGATCGACTGTTATTAAATGTACGCTGAAAATTGTGCTCATCATTCTTTTTACGTCTGTCCTAATAATCATTCCTATACGGTGTATTGCGATAGGAATTGAAATAGAGTGTTGTCTGTACGTAGTTATTTCTTTGCTGCCATGCGTTACTATTTGTTGGAGCTGAGACTATACATGCACGCGGCGAAACATTAAAGTTTGGTTGACCTTGTAGACTGCATTGTTGGTTACGTATGCTAAGCGGTTGACTTTCATGCTATTGTGGTGAAAAACATCTATTGTTACCAAAAAATGCGTTTGCTGTTAATTTTACTTTTACACATACTGATGATTACGATTTTATCTGTAATTAAAATTACGGCGGTAGTTGTCATTACGGGAGTGCCTACTGAAAATTGTCACATTCGGTAAAAGTTTGTCACATCGGATATTCATTACATGTTTCTTAATACTACAAAGAGCAATAGTTAAAGAGCAGTTTGGATAGATATAAAGGATAGTAGAAGAAAAGGCAGCAGTGCAGAAAACTAAAGATGAAACAGCACTACTACAGCTCGGGGCCCTATGCTCGCTACGGCACATATTCATTAAAGCGTAATGAATCCCCTGAGGTCATTTACGCACTGCAAATAAATTTTAGCTTTTGTGTTACAGGCAATAGCGGTAAAATTTCAAAGGCAAATTGTTGTATTCGTGCTAATTCAAATTTCTTCATTACAGGCAATGCTGTTGTAAATACAAAAATAAATTGTCGCATCTGGTTCAAAGCTAGTTTCTGCATTACACGCAATAGCGGTGAATGTACAAAGATAAATTGTCGTATACAGTGCAAAGCGTGTGCCTGTACGCTGTCATTATTAAATTCCTTACATTTTCTTGCGGATAAAAATTGCTCGAAATCTACGTTCTCGTCACTCAGTTTGATAACACGTTCAGGTTTGTGTGTGAATCTGTTCGTCTGTGTCATTTCGGATTTCAAGTTGCGTAGCTTTTCAGATTTTAAGTCGCGTGGCTTTTCGGATTTTAAGTCGCGTAGTTGCTGTAAATTGCTCACATTATACACGCTGCGTGACTCTGACAAATGCTCGCAACGTGGCGGATTCTGTGACGTATTGGTGACTGAAATAATTGTTAATTCTGTTACTTTAATACTTTCGTCAATCTGGTTATTGTGTCGTTCACTTTTCTCGTCAACTTCCGTATTCGGAGTGTATGAAACTTCCACTGACTCTAAATTAACTTCGTCGCGAATCTGTACTTCGTTTTTAGGGCATTGTTCGGTGACTGCATTAATTTCGTGTATCTGTGTTGCGTTTGCTGAACATTGTTCAGTGACTGCATTAACTTCGTCTTTATGTAATTCTGTTGTGCCTACACGTGTGCTACTGAATTCTTGTGCAACAGTGCCAACTTCTTTATTACTGTTTTTAGCACAAGCCTCAGTATCCTCACGTAATTGTACTTTATTGTCCCGACATTGCACGGTAATAGCTGTATTCAGTTCACTAACTTGTTTGTTCTGTTCATTAAGGTTATCGTGTTTTTCCCTCGGCTGTTTAATATATTCAGAAAATTGTTTGTTCCGTTCTCTAAATTGTTTGTTCTCTTCTTCCAGTCGTTTGTTCTGCTTATCAAGTTTTTCATGAAGTTGTTTACGCTGTTCATTAAGTTGTTTGAAATAATCATCCATCATTTCATTCCGCTGTTTGTACTGTTCCCTAAGTTGTTTGAAATTTTCCATAAGTTCGTTCCCAAACTGTAGCATTATTGCCTTAAATTGATCCAAAGTAACATTACCCACTCCATCAACTGTGCTGTTTGATCGTGTACATGGAATTGTTGCGCTTTGTATGAGCATTTGGTCATTCTGTAATTTACAAAAACGTTTCTCACTCGAGTCCGTCGTATTTTCGGTACACTGACCACTTTCATTAGACAAATTTGTTTGTATGTTACTTGAATTTTCCAAATCGGGTGTGTTAAGCTGGGCAGCGCTCATTACAATAGAGCGTCCCGCGTCATCAATTGTCGTCAAATTAACAGACGAGACAATTGAGTTCGTTTGTTCATCATTAAGGTAAAAGTCATCACTAGTAGTTGGAATGCATTGATTGTCAGTGAACGCAGGATTGTCATCATTACACTGCGTGTCACAATTACTATTGGTCACGTTGTTTAAGTCGGTAATTTCGTTCATAATACCTCGCGATACACTATTCACAGTCTTTCGCGGCATTTTTACAATAGTCACAATTATTCAAAAACAAATAAGCACAAATGCAAAAGCAACACACAAATACAATAGAGCAACAAATTGCCGTTGACCTGTAGAGAGAAAGTCACAATATTATTAAAAGCGTTGCGCTAAATCCTAATTATATCTAAGCAAACAAGAGCAGATATCTGACTGTTGTTCAAAAGACTCTCAACGAAATACGATCCTGGACTGGGTGTCGCCAAGTGTAACCTCTCCACCGTAATTTTAAAGGAAAAAAGACAATACTTAATAGAAATGCGAGCCAAGTGTAACCTCCCCACAAAAATTTTAAAAGAAAAAGGACGATACTAATTAGAAATGCTGATCGACATTGCTCTATGCGTAACCTGCCTACAATCAAATGTACTGACAATGGTAACAAATGTGAAATTCGCAATCTGACTCAATTATAAATCCTTCAAAAAATTAAAGTCCATTCAGTGACAAGAAAATTCAATTAAACCGAAATATCGGTTTTTGGCCCTGTGTAAAAACAATCAGAATTAAAGTCTTACCTCAGAATAAATGGATGTCACATATCTGCTCTTGTTGTTGCGCACCACTTGGAGGAACTGCATTGCAAATAATAATATTCTCCTTTTTTTTGTAATTCTAGTGAAATTTTTCTTCAAAAAGAAGTGGAATGAAATGGGAAGTGCAACGAGATCTTTAGTTCAAAAAAAAATTAAACTTTTGAGAAAATGCTTTTGAAATAAAAAATTATTATTGAGAGACTTGTTGGAGAATAATTACAATAAATAAAATTTTTCATTATCTAATGATTATATTAATTAACAGTATACCTTATTCCTCATCTTGACCATTGTTGCCGACCGCCTACATCACACAACCGCACTGGGCTGCTACTACTGACCGACCGCTCTGCATGACGACTACAGACTGAGTACTGCTCTCAACTAGACAGAGCTACAGACTCGCAACGACTGACTGACTGCTACTCTGCATAGCGACAACTAACTCGCAAAGACTACTACTGACTGAGAACCGCTCGCAACACTCGCGCGGTCAAGCGCATACTCTCTGGTCACAGATGCTACAATGCCTCGCCATCGCTGCTGCGTTACATACGTGTTTCAAGAGCCAATATTACAAGCCAGGAGAACAGTGTACAAACCACATAGTTTAATGATGATTTGGGAATTAGTTCATTCGTGACCTACCACAGAGAACATGCCAGACAAAATAAATGTCCAGGTAAGGGGACTGCAGGTGCTCAGTTACTTAAGAGAGATGGGTCCACAGGTTCTTCATGATAATTCAAACGGCCTGCAGTGCTCATGCTGTCTAGTCACACAAACCTGAGTTACTAATAAATGGCCAGGGAGCACTATGTGATAAGCTGTTCTGTTGTTGCACAATTACACATAGCCAAAATCATTCAGCAACAGTGTATGAAGTATGGCTTGCTCGGTGACCATGCAGAATTTGGTCATGGGATAAGGGATTCCAGCCACACTTTCTGCCCAGAAAATCCCACCTACGCAAAGAGGTAGCTGGGGAAAGAATCAATGCCCTGTTAAGGTGCTCACTACACATAAACAGGTTGGCGCACACCCACGTCTTCTGCTGTTGAGTTTGTGTCCTCTGCTTGAGCAGATGAGTGGCAGGTGACAATTACACAGTTTTATTTTTTTACAAGCTGATTACCCAGCACTGGTCACTTACTTATTTTTGCATCACCCCATTCCTATGCCCTTACCTATTGGTTAATTGTCGTAAGTATTATTAGCTTTCAGCCTAGCTACCCTGAATACTATGTACTTGACACTAATATTTGTTGCTTTCTATTAGAAAGACTGAAGTGCTCTAGTAAAATACTCACAAACAGTTTTTTTTTTATGTAGAAAATTTAAAACCAGTCACATCATCCCAATCAGCAAGTCTTATAATGTTCAGTTGTAGTTGTCATGTAAGATTCCTGCAACTAGACGAAGAACAGAATACCGCAAAGACATGCTCAATCATCAAATAAGGAATATTTGAATAGGCTCCTTACTGTGGAAGAGATGTTACTGATTGCTATAATAAAATGGTTGAGGAACACAATTTTGTTGAGGGAACTGGTCGAAGTATGTTGGTTCAAATGGCTCTGAGCACTATGGGACTCAACTGCTGAGGTCATTAGTCCCGTAGAACTTAGAACTAGTTAAACCTAACTAACCTAAGGACATCACAAACATCCATGCCCGCGGCAGGATTCGAACCTGCGACCGTAGCGGTCTTGCGGTTCCAGACTGCAGCGCCTTTAACCGCACGGCCACTTCGGCCGGCTGGTCGAAGTATGTATCACTGACCTGATATCGGAAGTATCGTTCAGTGAGCAAAGACCGCAGCAATATGCAGAGATGCACATCAAATACCCATTCATGGTGTTGATGTCTGTAGGTGGTATCATATGTTTTCTCCTGATCAAAAAAGATAAAAATTGAACAATCACAAAAGGTAACTGGTTGCAACTATTTCCGAAAACCTTTAGATATTTTTTGTGTAGCTCTGTTTGCATCTCCAGCATACTTCTTCAGTGAAGAACTATTTATGAATGCTAGAGAGGCAGTTAACAAGTTCTCGTCAGTTAAATGAGTCAGTATTCTACCATATGGCATTTGCTCAAGCACATCTGAAAAACTGCAAGGAGTGAAATAGGTCTGCAGTTTGAGGCAGTTCTAGATGAACTAGGGCGCACCCAGCAAGGAGCAGGGGAGGGCAGCTGCCCATGACTAGGAGAGGTGGAGGATGAATCTTTGCAAACAAAACTTTCTTGCTGTCTTGCTAGACAAATAGACATAAATTCATTATCAGTTTGAAGAAAACTATAAAATGCAATGGATATACATTAGTAGCAAGTGTAAGCAGAGCCATTTGTCTCGAAATCTCAGAACTATGCCCTGAGTCACTGTCTGATTACAAAAATAACTTAAGGGTAATCCCATCATGGCAGATTTACTACTTTTTAGTGATCAGATGAATTTTAAATTAATGTCTGTTAAAGACACACACAGTGCCTGATTTGAAAGTGTCGTTATTTTCACTGGAACTATATCCTACGGGTTCAGTTTCATTTGGGTCACTATTTTCGTTTGGTTCTTGTCTAATAAAATTCCAAATTGTTTATACCTCGTTCTTGAAGCGTTCCATTTGTTTATTACAATGCACAAATTCTGTTTTCTTTTCCTTTTAAAAAAAAAACAAAAAAAAAAAAAAAACAAAAAAACAAAAAAAAGGACTATGAGATACATCAATCCCAGGGGTTCTCCATCTTTTATCTTTGTTTCTATTCAGGGTCATCCATTTTTGTTTTAGGGGAAAACAAAATTCAAAGAGCTCTCTATAGAAATATGTTGAAAGAAGAGTTACATTTCCTATCTACACTGCTTTATGTATATTTTCCCCTGCTTTATCCCCATAATTTTTCTCTACAGATTGTTATCAAGTAATTGTGATAGAATACTTTTCTATGTATACCTAACAACTGCTCTGTATGTACAAACACTTGGCCATAATATTTTGATTGTTTGCATAGCTAAATCACATCTGATTTTTGGGTCTAAAAACCAATTGTCAGTGGGCACTTAGAGATTAGATTCAGTTTTAGTTCTGCAGACCCAAAAAATTAATGATTCTCATGGGTCTGGAATATGTCAGGAGATTGTCGAAACAGTTGAATACAATGCAGTAAACTGGAACAGCTAATATTTACAGAATTAACACGCTGACAGAATCAAACATTTATTTATAAATTTATTATAAATATTATTATTTATTATAAGTATTATTATTTATTATAAATAATTACAAATTATTTATAAATTTATGATACACAAAACACCTAATCTTGACTGTTGTGATGAAGTGCTATGAAAACTGAAATTTAACAGATTTTTACTTACACTGGCCTAACAGTTTTTAATGGTTGCTGACAATTTATTGAAAATGTGTGTTCCTGAAAATTGGACCCCTTTTTTGGACAAAAGTAAGTGATTTTAGATCTACATCTACATCCATACTCTGCAAGCCACCTGGCGGTGTGTGGCGATGGGTACTTTGAGTACCTCTATCAGTTCTCCCTTCTATTCCAGTCTCGTATTGTTCGTGGAAAGAAAGATTGTTGGTATGCCTCTGTGTGGGCTCTAATCTCTCTGATTTTATCCTCATGGTCTCTTCGCGAGATATACGTAGGAGGGAGCAATATACTCTTTGACTCCTCGGTGAAGGTATGTTCTCGAAACTTTAACAAAAGCCCGTACCGAGCTACTGAGCGTCCTGCAAAGTCTTCCACTGGAGTTTATCTGTCATCTCCGTAACGCTTTCGCGATTACCAAATGATCCTGTAACAAAGCACACTGCTCTCCGTTGGATCTTCTCTATCTATCAACCCTATCTGGTACAGGTCCCACACTGGTGAGCAATATTCAAGCAGTGGGCGAACAAGTGTACTGTAACTTACTTCCTTTGTTTTTGGATTGCATTTCCTTAGAACTCTTCCAATGAATCTCAGTCTGGCATCTCCTTTACCGATGATCAACTTTATATGGTCATTCCATTTTAAATCACTCCTAATGTCTACTCCCAGATAATTTATGGAATTAACTGCTTCCAGTTGCTGACCTGCTATATTGTAGCTAAATGATAAATGATCTTTCTTTCTGTGTATTCGCAGCACATTAGACTTGTCTACATTGAGATTCAATTGCCATTCCCTGCACCATGCGTCAATTCGTTGCAGATCCTCCTGCATTTCAGTACAATTTTCCATTGTTACAACCTCTTGATATACCACAGCATCATCCGCAAAAAGCCTCAGTGAACTTCCGATGTTATCCACAAGGTCACTTATATATAACGCGAATAGCAACGGTCCTACGACACTCCCCTGCGGCACACCTGAAATCACTCTTACTTCGGAAGACTTCTCTCCATTGAGAATGACATGCTGCATTCTGTTATCTAGGAACTCTTCAATCCAATCACACAATTGGTCTGGCAGTCAATATGCTCTTACTTTGTTCATTAGACGACTGTGGGGAACTGTATCGAACGCCTTGCGGAAGTTAAGAAACATGGCATCTACTTGGGAACCCGTGTCAATGACCCTCTGAGTCTCGTGGACGAATAGCGCGAGCTGGGTTTCACACGATCATCTTTTTCGAAACCCACGCTGATTCCTACAGAGTAGATTTCTAGTCTACAGAAAAGTCATTATACTCGAACACAATACATGTTCCAAAATTCTACAACTGACCGACGTTAGAGATATACTTCTATAGTTTTGCACATCTGTTCGACGTCCCTTCTTAAACATGGGTATGACCTGTGCCCTTTTCCAATCCTTGGAATGCTACGCTCTTCTAGAGACCTACGGTACACCGCTGCAAGAGGGGGGCAAGTTCCTTCACGTACTCTGTGTAAAATCGATCTGGTATCCCATCAGGTCCAGCGGCCTTTCCCCTTTTGAGCGATTTTAATTGTTTCTCTATCCCTCTGTCATCTACTTCGATATCTATCATTTTGTCATCTGTGCGACAATCTAGAGAAGGAACTACAGTGCAGTCTTCCATTCTGAAACAGCTTTGGAAAAAGACATTTAGTATTTCGGCCTTTAGTCTGTCACCCCCTGTTTCAGTACCATTTTGGTCACAGTGTCTGGACATGGTCAACCTACCGCTTTGACATAAGACCAAAATTTCTTAGGATTTTCTGCCAAGTCAGTACATAGGACTTTACTTTCGAATTCATTGAACGCCTCTCGCATAGCCCTCCTCTCACTACATTTCGCTTCGCGTAATTTTTGTTTGTCTGCAGGGCTTTGACTATGTTTATGTTTGCTGTGAAGTTCCCTTTGTTTCCACAGCACTTTTCTAACTCAGTTGTTGCACCACGAGGCTCTTTTCCATCTCTTATGACCTTGCTTGGCAATATCTTGCTTTATGTAGATTGTTCTTATTCCTAGTATTGATACTATGTATTGAGCTATTGGTTGGAAATAGAGATGTATTACTTAAAACACATTTCATTAAGGAATAAATATACTGAGAAGCAGTGGTTAGAATACAAAGTTCCTCGAACAGGTTTCTACTTTATGTTCTTGAATTTACACCACAAATGATTGTTATCACACGCTTTTGCACCTAAAAACTTTTGCTCACTTTGATGAGTTACTCCAAAATACGATCCCATACGACATAATAGAATGAAAGTAAGCAAAGTATGCAAGTTTTTTTTATATTCATATCTCCTACATCTGACATTATTGTCACTGCAAACACAGACTTGTTTACACGCTTATACATTTCTATGGTATGGCCTTCCCAACTGAATTTATTATCAAGTTGTAGTTCCAGAAATTTAATGTTGTCAACCTCTTCAATCTGCGTGTCTTCATATGTTATACACATGCTGGAAGGAAATCTCTTACAGCTTCTGAACTGCATTTAGTGGGTCTTCTCAAAGTTTGATGGGCAGTGAATTAACTTTAAACCACTTATTATTGTCAGTGAAAATTTGGTTGCAGCTATTTCTAAATCTGTACTTGACTTGCTACTTATTGCAATGTTTGTATCATCTGCAAACAAAACAAACTTAGCATCTGGCAATGTAACAGATGAGAGGTCATTAATGGACACAAGATGGAACCTTGAGGAACAAACTCCCAGTCAGACAAAGCATTGCAAGGGTATTTTGCAATGAAACCCTTTGTTTCCTGTTAGATAAGACAAACCATTTTGCAGCATTGCTGGTGACACCATAATATTCTAATTTACTTAAGAGAATGCTGTGGTTCACACAGTCAAAGGCTTTTGACAGGTCACAGAAAATACCAGTAGCCTCTAATTTATTATCTAATGAATTAGGTACATTCTCACTGTAAGTGTAAATAGCTTTCTCTGTATAAGAACCCTTAAGAAATCCAAAGTGTGAGTTGGACAATATATTATTTGCAGTCAGATGCTTAAGGAGACACTTGAACACAACCTTTTCAAATATTCTTGAGGAAGCCAGCAAAAGTGAAACTGGTCAATAGTTTGATGGTATCTCTCTATCCCCTTTCTTGTAAAGAGGTTTAACTTCAGCATATTTTATCAAGTCTGGAAACGTTCCACTGATAAAGAGATTGATTACACGAATCACTTAAGACAGAACAACTCGCATAAGCACTCTTTGATTAACTTCATTGATATGTTATCATACCCACTGGAATACTTAAAATCTAAGTATTTTATGTTGGACGCACTTCTTTGGGAGACGTGAGTGTCATTTCCATTTTACTGAAGTTATTTTTAAAGACTGGTCTCAGATACTCCATTGCACTTTTCACTGAACCTGATAACCCCAAAATGTCAGTAACAGAAATGAAGTTCTTGTTTAATAGGTTTGCAACACTCCATGTACTTGCTATCAAAGTCTCATTTATTTTTAGAGCTATCTGTTCCTCTTCCTTTTTGGTCCCACCTGTCTCTGTCTTCACTATACCCCATATAGTTTCTATTTTATTGCCTGATGTAATTACCTGTAATGTAATAAAGCTGCTTCGATTTCTGGATTACTTGCTACAATATTTTGCTGTATACTTTGTAATGCATTACAGTTTTAACATCAGAGTTGTTCCTAGATAGTAGATACACTCCTTTTTGTCCCACATGATCTCTTTATTCTTTGTGTAAACAACAGTTTATTTCTTGACTTTTGCGTTATTTTAAGTTGCCTTTAGTGAAAAACAATTTTCGAAAGTGGGGGTAACTTCATTAATGAATGATTTGTATTTTCCATTTGAGTCAGAAGTATTGTAAACATCTATCCAGTTCATGCCTTCGAGCAATTTCCTGAACTTCTCAACTTTTTACTCATCTATTATCCTCCTGTGCTCAGATTTAATGGATTTTTTATCGTGACAAGTTTCAACATTTAACACAAGATGATGCATGTCATGATCAGATGGCCCGTTTACTATTGGTTTTGTGATATGACTTTTTCCCCTAGATTTGTCTACAAAGATATTATCAACAGCCGTCTCAGAGCATTTATATATCTTAGTAGCAAAGGTCACAGTAGGAACTAAATAGAGTAATAGTGTCACTGATAGAACTTTTCAATAAATTCGCATTAAAATCACCAGCAACCACTTATTTCCTTGATTTTTACTATGAGATGGGACAGCAGAGCTTCCAGATTTTTTATGAAGCGGTTAAAATTTCCTGAAGATGATCTGTATATACCTACAGGACTTGTTATGAAACACTACTTCTGTTGCACAAACTAAGTGCTGCTATGAGCAAAATTTATGAATATCAATATTCTTGAAATCAAGACAGTTTCTGACAAATGTGGCAACTCCTTTCTCTGTATTTTCTCTACAGAAATAAGAAGCTAACTTGAATCCTTTAACATTTAACATATCTATACCAGTGGTCACATGATGTTCAGAGAGGCAAATTATATCCCTTTCCACTCTGGCCCGCACAATCGTGCGCGTTCGACTATAAATTTTTCGTGTTTCAGCTACATCGCGTTTCTGCGTCACTCCAGACTGCAGCGATGGTGCGAGCTCCCAGCTTCCGTTTGGCAGCTGTTTTATTTCATGCTGTGACCACCAGAGTGCAACAGATCATTTAAAACTTCAACGACAAGACAAAGCCAAGCGTTACCGAGATAAATGCATTCTGTTTTCCTACATTTCATTAGTTTAAGGAAATTCCTGCATCATTTTAGACAGAATCTTTCACTTAAGGTGTGTAAGGTGTCTAGACACTTTCATGAAATGCTACTTGCATTTTATACATGTTTGAATTTTGAGTAGCACGATAATGCTGGTGACTTCTTGAATAAACTATCACTATGCAAATTTTTTCAGTATTTTTACCTGATTCTACACGTAATAATGTATGGTAATTGGTACATATCAGACAACGTTTTAAGAAATTTTCTGTCAGGTTGGAAAGGGATAGGAACTGGTTTGCTCAACTCTTAATTCTTCAACACAAATAAGCAACTCACTAAGCTTACTGTGACGTGTGACGTTCTGCTTTATTTCTTCATTGATGGTCCTCAGTGTTCACATACTGCGTTCTGATATTGGCTGAAAAATTAGGGGGGGGGGGGGGGGGGTGTGTGGAATTTCAACACTGACTACTGTAAATAATGTAGCCGACAGGTGCACAGTTGTGTATCACAGTTCTTTACTCGCAATGTATGCTGAATATAACCTGAAGTAGATCTCATTACTAGATCAGTGCAATGGTTTTGTCTGGATATACAGTCACGCAAGTAAACAGATCCTTCAAACAAACCATGCCACAGATGTAGGTCAGCTGGGGCAGAAACTTGCATCCACGTGCGCCTGGACTTCCGTGGGACCTGTGGTAGTAATCGAAGGCACCACATCAGCTGTGGACCAAATGAACATTATTGCAGACCATCTGCATTCCTTCACACACTATTTTTTCCACTGCAGCAATCTCATTTTCCAGCAGGATAACTATCAATGTGACAACCTGAAATGTACTTCGTTTTGTTTTAGGTTGATGTCTTGGTTACCAAATTTACTGGGACACTATTGGTCACACCTACAAATCAGTGATACGTAATTACAGGAAATACATGACCTGTGCATAGAAATCTGGTGGCACATGCTTTCAGAAATGTACGAAGGACTTGTCAAATAGATGGCATGCTGAACCGCTATAGATAACGAGTTTAAAATGCTATTAGGCCCACTATCATTAAATGGAACAACATTAATCTTCAATAGTATTTTCACCGAAATCTTCATTACAGTTGACAAGTCACAATCATGGCAAGAGAGTGGGGAAGAAAAATAGTCTCCTCCAATGGTGCATGTATCAAGGGTCTTAATTGCTGGAACCAGTGACAGCCACACTGCAGAAGCCACAATGAGCACTCTTTTCGCGTGCAAGTAGAACATATCACCTTCTGATAAGCTTGCCGTTGTAGCATTAGGCCATTGAGATGTGATGGTGCACACACATCAGTCATCGTACATGTGAGCCAGAACCTTGCGTTCAAACCCAGAATTAAAGACATGGTTGACAGTGATACACTTGACCCCTGGCAGCTTTATTATGTTTCGCTATCTTTTCATTGCCACCATTACACACAACACGAACAACTGGACAAACCTGTCCATATGCCACCTCTTAATATTGTTTGTAATGTACTTAGCATGGAGGGCGTAAGCAGGTATAAGTGCAGATATTTCTATTGGTGACTGAGGACAATGTACTGAATACAGACTAATAACTACTACAAATCTTATGTGTTTAAGCTGAGTAGCACCTCCAAGAACATGTGGCAACAGCAAGCCAACAGTGCTTATTTTCCCCTGGGCAGGCAGCAGGTCAGATGTTTAAGTGTGCATGCAAAACAGTTTATCTGCACTGAAGGTCTATGCAGCAAACACCAGGTAGTAAAATCATGGAATGCATTTGTGGGAAGACTGCTCGGAGGAAGGGGGGGGGGGGGATTTGTGTACCTATTATAGTACTGCATATAGAAATATCTGCACTTATACCCATTACACCCTACATAATGTATCTAGTATACAGTAATCAAACAGGATGTAAGCCACTTCCTAATAGCAGTTGGTACGTGGTGTAAGCTCCACAGTAGAAATACCTACACTGATGTGTTAGCTGTAGTAGTTCATGTAATTTCATTAGTCACCAATGTACAGAACATCACTTTCGATGGCAGTAATAATGGAAAGATGAATGGTAGCTGTGTTTCTACCTCTATAAAAATACTCTTATTTGTTTTGTCTCTACTGATGCTATGTTTCTATAAAAGTTAAGCTGAAATGCCTGGAGCCAGGCATATATTACTGTTACAACTCCAGTATATGAAAAACAATTAAGTTTGAAAAGTAATGCGCAAATTGTGTCCAATGTGCTTCCACTACCCTACATTCTTTCTGAAATTATCCTAAGCATGGCACTTAAGCTGGGATCTACACTGCTCACTGTAACTGAACACTTAAAGGCAGGCACAATAAAATTGTTTCATTATCTACACATCAACCTTTTAATGTAATTGTTGCACGCAGTTAACGATAAGATACAGAAAGAATTTTCAGACAAGAAAATCTGAGTAGTATGCTGGATCAAATTGTCTTGTGTTCTTATTGCTGTTAGTTATTTTGCACAAGTAATGAAAGTAAAAATTCACACAACACTAACACCTTCATTCTTAAATTTGTTGTTATTTGACCGATACGGTGGTTGTTACTCCACATGTAGCCTGAAATGTAGCTCATTTAATTCTATTTCCTGTATAGTCAATGCTCAGTTGTGAACTTCACTCTCTAATTCAGTTTCCATCTCTACATGAAAGAAGCATTCAAGCATGAAAATTTAAGTTTCACAGCTATCAAATCAGAATTGTTTATCAGAGGAAAATGAAGTGTGGAAAAGGGAACGGTGACACTTGTTCAAGTTTATCACTGGGGAAATTTAATAAATTTCAAAATACACATAATAAAGAATACAACAAACAGTAGTAAATTACAAAACAGGTTCAGTTATTCCCAAGATGAAGAAGGAAAAAGATTAGTCCAATAGAGATGGTTATTCATCAAATAAAATTAAACAAAAGTTCAGTATCTACAGTCAAGACGAGAGAGAGAGAGAGAGAGAGAGAGAGAGAGAGAAACAGTAACACAAGCATTTGACAGTAGAAGAGTAAAGAACATGCATTCCTAATACATACAATTTGTCTAGAAGAGATACAAGTCTACACACCAATAAGGGATATCTCATTTCAAAATTTGATATTACTGTTAATCTGTTAAGTGTGTCTATTTCAAGAACCTATTATTACTCCCAATTAAAATATACTACTCGTAGAACATTTAATTATCTAGGCCACCTTTGTAATAAAGATTTTTTCCATAGTTTGAAAATTACTCCCTAAATCTATGTTCATGGAAACTAATTCCATAATTCCAAGTGACAGACTTTCATATTATAAACATAAATGATATTACTGTGAAAGATTTTGAAAAATAACAAGTTCTGATATTGCAGTTAAGTAATAACATAAGCAGCTGTCTTGGTTGTCTTTAACCATTTTCATGAACGCCAGTTTACACAGTAAATCAAATTTAAAATTAAGTGGAAAATGATATTCCTGTACAACAAGCATCAATCCAGTTTTTTGGGATGCAATTGTTCTCACTTCAGCTTTGTGTTTAATTAACATGATTCAAGTAATCAAATGTATTCTTGGAATACAAAAATATTAATAAATGCACCACATACAGAGTGCACTGGTAGTTTAAAAAACACAGTCCGTCATCAGCAAAATTTATGTTTACAATACGAACTTCTGGCATTTAGAAATAATATGACTAAGTTTATCAGCAAGCTATGATGATGATTCACCAAGCAACAAGCTGCTGCTGAAAATTAGTCAAGATTCCACTTGAATGTAACAATGCATGGTCCCTTATACAATGAAGATATGCCTCTTATAGAACTAGTAGTACACTTCTGGACTCAATAAAGTTCTAATTATGGGTTGATTAACATTCATTTGTTGCCTGAAGATCATAAGAGAAAGAACAAAAAGCTTTAATGACCAATTCAATTCTTGAGCAGAATTGGCATCCGTGCCAAAATATGTGTTGAATTAACATGTCATTTAACAGCATGAAATTTTGAACATAGATTTCATATGACCATATCTATTAATATCCAACACCTGAACAAGTATTCATTCTCAGTGGCGGTGTCAATCAGTAGTATTAGTTCAAATGCAACACAAAATGAAACAAACTTCACATGGCTGGCATTGGCCACTGTGGAAGTGTGGCAGTAGTTAGTACAATCAGAACAATACCAACTTTAGAGTCCAAAAGTGCATAATAACAAAGTACTGGCAAACAAGAGCATACAGAAGCAGAAAGATATGAGAGACAGAAAGATAGTGGTTAAAATTAAAAAGGGGAAAATTGAAACACTGATTTTACCACATGTAGTAAATGAAGTACCATACTAATATTTTGCTTAAACAACAGGAAAGGGTCAAACTGGATTGGATGTAGGGACTGAGGGCCAATTTTAATAATATTTGTCTTACGACAAGATTCAAAAACAATTTTCTTTTTTTTACAAATGCATACATACATTATTATTTTGGATTTTATTACAAAAGAAAGTAAACACACCATTTGAAAATGATCTTATATTCTGAAATAATACTAATACCATTAATCAAATGCACCATTCTTAACAGTTCACAGAAATTCAACCTGCCTTGTATTTCACAAAAAAATTATGTATATCAATTCAGGGCATACAAAATTTGACATAAAAATATAATTCTAATGATATTTTTTTTAAAAAGAAGAACACACTACCAACTTTCTTCACTATAAATCCTGCAGCTGAATACATCAACTGTTGAAGTATATCAGCCATGAATTCCTTTTTCTGCAAGCAGTACACAGTACTGACTTACTATCCATATACTTATCTTCTGTATTTTTGCAATTAGATTAATTTAATTCTTTTTCCAAATCCAGATACACAACAAAGGGATTGCATTGTTATGCTGTTGTGCAGAACAGCAACACACGTGACATTGGCTACCTTCACTTTCATCTTTTAGAAAAATTTTGGTCTGTTATGAAGTAACCACTACTGGAATAAAGGCTCTTTCTGATACAGAAACTTTTTTTCTTTTTTCTTTTTTAAACAGAAAGTAGTTAAAAACATTTGTGACAAATTTGTTGGATTACTGGCAACAAAAGAAAAGAATTTTCTAGTAATGATTAAGAAAGTTACTAAGGCTGATTTAAAACTAAAAATGGGGGAAACCATCAGCTGCTTTTGTATAAATGATTTCAAAAATGAAAACCATCACTTTAAAATTACACTAATTACAAAAACAGGCCTCCAGCACTACATAACCACATCTATTATAAATTAATTATTGTATGCATCTGTAATGTTCCATGATGGCTGAGCACTTTCCATTTAATTTTTCTTCCACATAAATCAGTAGTTAATATGACAACAATACCACTACACAAGTTTAACAGGTTTTTCGGAGTATATTAAGAAAGTTTAATTTGATCTTCAAAGTAGATGAGCAAAGACAGCAATCCATTATAAAAACTTCTTTAGCAGCAAGAAAAGGCACTGTAAAGTTTTGTTTCATACTGGGTCCCACATTTTACAGAAGCATTTACCTACTTTCAACAACATTGCATAAAAGGAAAAAAATGTTTTGGACTTAATTTATAACGTAAAAAGTGGAACTCGTCACCATTTGCTTCTTAAAATATAACTAAAATCTTTCATGAATACAATTGTTCCATAAACAATACTCCCACTTTAAAGTTACTAATTCAGTGCTTCATCGTAGAAATTTTAAGTCCCTAAAACAATTCAAAACTCACAGTTAATGACAGAGAAAAATTACACTCTACCAAATAAACGTACCTTCATGTACTGAAATGTCCTAATCAAGCAAGAAGCAAATAGTTTCAATGTGACTTTTAAAAAATTCTAGCACAGACAAGCAGCACATGCAACAAAATCAACACCTTTGCATAACTATTTTATAATGGTAGGTTTTCTGAAATAATGTCATGTATTTTTTGCACCATTCTCCAAATAACAATCAGTACTTTATCTACAAACAATGAAAGAAAAATAGTAAAAAGATTTCAATACAACAAACCTGAACGAGAAAACAAGGCTGCTTTTGTCAGAGATGGAAGGTCGAAAGTGTGTACAGTGGAGAACAGTATAACAGATGATCCCATGTTAAATTTGCATTGCTTGGTATAACACAAATTAATCTTACTTTTCATTCACTTCACTTCAGAATAATGTGTTTTATGCCATGTATGTACACGTATGCACGCACGGACTTTTGGGGCCTTTGCCACTGAAGGTAAAAAAATCTTTCAGGTTATTAGACCAACTGCACACTTTTTAAGGACAAATCTCATGTGGCCTAATCATCTAGATGATGTTTATTATCCAAATGACAATATACACACCGAAACTATTGGAAGTGGAAGGTACAGAATGTGATCTCTTCAATTTCTTAGGAAATATGATGTATCACTATCATTTTTAGCAATAAAAAAATCTTCATAAATATGTCACTGAGTCTTGAGAAGTATTAATTGAATACACTGATAGTGCTACAGAAAAATTAATTTCGAAGTACTGATGGGAAAACTCCCAAGCTTATATCAATGTGACTGACATTTTAACAAACGAGCTTATCTGAGTAACCAATCAAACTTTCAGGCAGTATTCATTATTGGTCTAAAATGTGAAAGATTTTTCTTTCAATCCAAGACACTAATGTGATGCATTACAGTTGGAAGAGGTACCATGCATCACCCAAACCCAAAGGAAAACCTCGCGCAAGCCCAATACCAGGTACATTAACCCTCTAGCCGTAAATGCACCGTTTTAAAAAGGGGATTACAGTTCCCTGAGGAAAACAAATCAGATTCAGTTACAGTTTCACAACAATTAAAAATTGTCAGGCTTATGAAAAGACGACTCCCATCTTTAACAGCAGTGCAAGGATAAATTATTGTGTTCTCATGCACTAAAAAAATTGTCCAAGTGATTGTCAGAACAGCCATCAATAAGGTGATGAAACAGTATTTTCACTGTTACGGTAAGTAGATTTACACTTTAAATCTTCAGAAAAATGTGTGGCTACTGCCTACATACAAAAGATTGCCTATGATCTACACTTTGTACCAGTGAAATATAATTCTAGAAGTGATATTTCTTCCTCCATTTTCCATATAATTGAACCTCTGCCCTTTTAACTGGATAAGAACCCTGTAGTTCTCAGACTGCAATAAGTTGTGTATTATTGAAATTACAGTATGTAGATGAAAGTATGAAAGAACACGGTTAGAACAAAGTATAGTTCAGTGTCTATCCGAAGAGAAAGAGAACATTTTAAATTCTCAGGTAAAAAATTGCATGACTGCCGTACCAGTCAACTCCAGAAACAAACAACTGTACGAAAATTATACATATGACAAAGCTTTCTACAATTTTTTTTCTTCAATTACACCTGTGGCCCAAGAAGACTCTGCTGAAGGGCAGCATTTCATTCCAGATGAATGCAAGGAAAGGAGTGCAGGTTAATGTAATTTCCCCTAGCGTCTATCAGAAACAAAGTGTTCACATTTGAAGGAAGACCAAAAAAGGCTCTTTTGTACTCTAACATCAGTGACAGAAGCACAACACTCTTAATGGTACTGGTTCTAAACTCTCAACTGGAAATTCTCATACTGCTAACAGCTTGTACATAAAAGGTGTCAAAATCTGGACTTAAAGGTGTCTAGTTGCTGCTGTAAAGCACGACTCTATTCTAATATGAGATGAAGATAAGTTTCTGCAAATGCAAGTTTTGTGTTACACATACTGAACACCTCTTAACACAACTACTTTAGTCTGTTGTAACAACCAAATGGTTTAGTTGAATTCATAGGAAAAGGTATCTTTCATCAGCACGATACCAATTTAATGTAAATGACAACTTGGCAGCATATTTATTTTAATACAGATATTCACATCCAGCTATTGCAACAGAGGAAGGCTGGAAATCTAGTAATATTGTTGCAGTATGTAGGCAAGCAACCTGTCAGTATACAGGAACTGACGAAAGTAGAAAAGACAGAAGTTTCATTGAAAATTGTGATTGGGACAGACCAGTACCTGTTAATTGACATATTATCAGGAGTTGCTGTGAACTTATCTTCAACAGCAATCTTTTTAGTTACTGGAAATATACATGACATATGTAGTTTACACAGTGTTTAATTAGGAAGCAAAAACGTTAAATAGAAAAGTGTATTTAAATAGTTGTTTAATAACCTATGTGTACTTTGATCCCATTTTACACACGAGGCACCGTTCTGTTGCTTATATATAATATACATATACAATTTTTTATATATTATATAGTAAGAGTCAGGTTTTCGCTGGCAAGTTAGTTCTTTCTTCATATCAACAATGATAAATGCTCTGCCCTCTGTAAAGCTATTTCGGGATAAAAAATTTACTGCACTGATCTAATATGTAGCCTTTGGAAGAAAAACCCAATTTATTCTAACATTAAATGAAGATCAGATCTATTACCCTGTTTGTATGGGGGTTAAGAAATTCCAATTCTTCAAATCCTTATTAACAGTTTGAAACTAAATGTTATGACAGAAAAGTCTATTTTCTTCTCAGGCAAAGACCTTTCAAGAATGAAGTATCACAATTGTATGGGAGGGGGCGCGGGATTCGGACAAATGTACGATATTTTGCAGGCAATACATTTAAAACAACAACCCCCCCCCCTCCCCCTATTTCATCTCAGCCAAGGATTACATTTAAAACTTGACAATTTTCAGGGTAATCAGATTACAAAATGCAGATCATTTATTCCTTATGCTGTTATGATTTCATTCTCTTCTGTAAATCATTAGGTAGGTAGGAATTTTTTAAAATCTTTGTGTTCATAATGGGTGATTGTCAGCTAGCTATAGGTCATAGTTACGAACATTATAAAATATTTTGCTGCTAGAAAAGAGACTCAATTGTGTGTATGTGTGTGTGAATTGGTCTGCACAACCAACCCTATAATTAAACACCCCTTTCTGTTTGATAAATATAATACTCATTACTTTGTCACACATGTAACTCAGATTAAAGCTATGATAACAATACTGTTTCAAATATATCAACACACTGATCATTTTGAAGATACATGATTTGAGGAAATTTTTTTTTTTTTTTATATATTCAGGGCTACAGAAAGCACCATCAATTCTTGAATGCTAAAAAGTTATAAAATTTGAACATTTTTTAAGTAGTAAGAACTAAAGCAAACGGCAGTATTTACTTGGCTCACTTTAAGTAACATCCGCTGTTAGTGCGAACTGACCAAGTTTAAAAATTACCTTGTGAAAGCAGGTTTTAGGTGATTTACATATGATAAATATCACAAGATTATGCGAGTGCATGTGTTCACGATTTACTTTATCTTAAGACTTGTTGATGCCACATGCTTCAATAGTTGCAAGATTTAACAATTCAAAATATCTGCCTGACCATCATTAACTGAAATGGAAGAAGAGGAAAGGACACGATAAGGTAGGTAATATTCAATATCGTTAATAGTTTCTAATTAACAGACAACAGAAATGAAAAGATCCTGGTTTACTACAGTGTCTTTATATGTCATTATAATACACGATTTTTCAGCCTCTGTAAAAACTAAATCTCATTCCACTCTTAATACTCCCAAATCTTTTTCACTAAGTTTATACATATCGGGGTTGGGGAGCGCGGGGAGAATGAAGATAAAAAGCCTGAACAACTTATGACATTTACGCATCTTTCGATTCTTGAATATATATATATATAACTCAGACCACTTATATAAAAACCTATGCTACTAACATTTAAACTAATTACAACAGACTGCCATTTACAAACGGTTCATGGCAAATTAAGAAATCTAACAAATCCTATTCTAAACAAACTGGCCCATCACAATACCACATACATTGTAGCAAGTTTAAAATTTTTATGAAGCATTTCCCAACTGAATTATTTTGCAGTTCTAACTGCAGGCAAGTCAATTGCAGAACACAGTCATGAAGTATTCCGAAAAATGTATGCAGATGCTTGGAATGATACTTTATCTCCATTAGTTTAAGGGAGACTTGTGAAAGAACACAACTGAGCACGAGAGAATATTAACAGCAGCAACATTTGTTAAAGAAAGTATGTGCAAAAAATGTAAAAACTTCTTTCTTTATACATTAAAATTACTGTAAAATATAAAACTGCTCTCTGAACACTCACAAATAATGTTTCCAAACATATATGAAATCTGCCCCAAATTTACTAGCAATACTGACACTGAAATTTGTGACACTTCCAAGATAATAAATCTAACAAAATGTTACTTAAGACTTGGGCATAAAGGAAAAAAATACCATCAGCATTAGCATTCAATTTACACATACATACGTAAACAAGCACACGAAGTATTTTCAATACAGCACATAATAGTCTCTAAGCATCCGTTAAAAAAATTAGCTTTATTCCTCCAATTCATCAGGCTAGGTGATTTACATACCCTTCACTGACTTTACATGCTGTCTTCTTAGCACACCATTATGTCGTTTAAACATAATATGTACTTACTGTTATGAATTTGATCACATAACACAATTTTGTAACCATTCTATAATTTTCAAACTTTAAATCAAAATACCGTACACATATCGTAAACCGCTATTGTGTATAACTCAGGACAGGTCAGGTAGGTTTCACTTGCTTTCTTTCCCTCTCTCTTTCTCTTTCATATTTTGTGGTTTACTGTTGCAAATAAAACTGACATTCAGCAAAATATAAAGGTATAACACAAAAATCCCAGACACACTCATACATAAAACTGATTGACAATGATGATTTGCAAGAGATGCTCTGTCTTTTCAGAGCAATATTATGCACCTTCCACACAAACCAACAGTGTTACACAATACACAGCACAGCTTAGCAAACTTGAAAGTATAGAGCATCACGTACTGAAATTTGTTACTTTGTCCAGACACAATGTATCATGCCGAACCAGTACACTCTAACATAGCAATCTTTGTGTTGTACAACTTCTTATGATACTTAGAACAAAACTGGAAGGATAGATTACACAGAAAATAAGGAAGGACACAGAAAAATACTTTTACACGAGCAAATTACTTCGATGCATAAAAAGTGAAAAAAAAAAAAAATCAACAAATGAACCAAAATTAAGCTTTTTTTTTATTACCAGTATTGTTGCTGGAAAGCTCTTACCATTTCAGGTAATATCTTATTACACAATGCTGACAGAGACATCATTGGAAAAGTAAAGAAATGCATAAAGATAGATGTCAGAGTCACTGTCCAATAAACATCTGATGCTGAACAGAAACAAATTTCAGTACAACCGTCACCTTTGTAATATAAAGGGGTATCAAGAATATAATGGACAATACACATATATGTATACACATAAGGAAACACTATCCTTGTTGTATTACTATTAATAACTGGGCTACAAGTATATCAACTAGCCAACCCTGTTTCACTCTAATTGTACACAAACAGCAAAAAAGTGACCGCTGTGAACGCAACAGTGAAACACAAGAATTAGTGCAAAAGAATGATGGGTAGGAAGAAAATAGGAAATGGTTGGACATAAATGATATACATCCATCAATGAAATGTTGTAAGTTATACCACAGCTATTAAAATATGTCACTTTAATATCAAGTGCTCAACTCCTTCCATAATTAATTTGTGGTTTTTAATTTTATAAAGGGAAGAAATTAAATTCTGTGCATCTAATTCATGAGTAGCAGAATAATGATCAATTGACATGAGTAAAACATATGTCCTACAGTAAGGTTTTAAAAACTGACTTTCCAATTAACATTCATTGTCCCTTCATTGCATTTCCTTACATTTGCTATGCAATGTTTTGAAAATAGCGAATCGTCTTTCCCTGATAAATACAATGTACCATCAAAGTATGAAAGCACACACATTAAATTCAGGCTCGTACACCTAAATTCAGCATTTCCTCTTAATTCACACGCAAGACACATTTTCGAAGATAATACATTTGGGTGTATTTATATGTTGGACTTTGAGAACGAGACTCTCAGATGATTGGACTCACTCAGCTGGTAATTGTGCATTTTCTGAAACAAAGAAACAAAAGCATATGAAGGTACTATCAACCTGCAATCACAGTATTTTCCCTTCATCCTATTAATAAACACTCAATTCAGGAAGAAAACTAATGTCACAATTGCATCTACATATCTAACTTCGGATAATGGAAACAACATAAAAACCTTATCAAAAAGGTGAAGAGACGTTAATATATAAAAAACCTACAACACAGTAAGCTAGCACTCATTTCCTCATCAGGAGGAACCAATCTGAGCAGCCCTTCCTTACAAGTATTCACTAATTTCATCTAACATTGCCTCAGGTCTTATACCATCATTTTGTTAGGTCACAAAAATCGACAAATCACTTCTTAAAGTTATGTTTGTGGCGTGTTGTGTGTGACGTCAAGAATACATGCCAAATTTTCATGAAAGAACAAGCAAGACACACGCGACATTAACGGGAAAATATTTTAAATCTTTCACAATTCAAGTTCACATCACATAGAATGTCTTACTATGAACTTGAGTCACATAAGTACATTATCAACATTGGTGTTACAAATGGAGGGCTAGCTTTTCAAAAACTACAGTAAACCCCCAAACTAACGAACCCACTTTTAAGGAAATCCCACTTTTAATGAGTATTTCCACTGATACTGAAAAACTCCCGTATGAAGGATGTCATTTCTCCCTGTTCTTAATGAGTCCCATTTTAAGATTAAGTTCACTTTTAAGGAATAAATATGAAACATTTTATCACACTGTAGGAAATACTGTAACCAGACAAGTTTTCTTCAAATGACTTTACTATACAATCAAACAACGGCAAATCTAGTATGGATTTGTGCACACACGGTCTGGCTTCACCTGCCAGAGACGTGGTGGTGTGTGTGCGTGGTCTATTTTCAACGAAGGCCTTGTTGGTCAAAAGCTCACTTTTTGACTGTCTTTTTATTGTGTCTATCTTCGACTCAGCATATCTGCTATATGGTGAGTACCAACTATTCTTTCCGAAATACTGTTTATTATATCATCACTAGTTTAGGGCCTGAGGCCATCGTCAGATTGTAGCATTGAGTTCTGTGCAATCCATACTAATCAATGAACTGAACTAATTCATTGATCAGTATGGATTGTAAAAGAAATTCAAACCTATATCCTGTAATATGTATAGGCAGCTTTGCAGGAAGACACAGATGAAGAGTCCAGGAAAAATAGGATGAGGGTCCAGCAAACAAAGTTTTGAGGAAACAGCCGTTTTTAATTTTAAAACAAAATAACTAAATCCTAAACCAAAAAACAATAATTATTTTGATGTTACACTGATAAATAACGTGCCTGGGACATTTTTATTATGTAGATAGACTTTTTGCATTAATGTAGTACACAAAAACATTATAATTGATTCATGTCACAATATGTAGGCAAAGAGGATGACTGTCCATTCATTTGTAGTGAAATCTATGCATATACTGTTTGTGTGGTAGTTTTTGAAACGCTTAAAATGTCACTTGATATAAATTGGCCTACACCATTACCCGATACTAATACTAGGCTTCTTAAATACACAGTACACTTCACAAATAAGGGAGTGATGCATAAAATTTTTGGGTTTTGACAGAACAAAATTTCTTCAGGTGCTGAAGGTCATCGAACTTGGCTTTTGGAACAGGTATAGCTCCATCATGTGCTAGTTCAGGAAGGTGAAAGCAGCAGTCAGGTAGAGAGAAGATTTCTCTCTTTGGTTCATGACGACACTTGCATCATCAATGTCATTGTAGGTTTGCTGATGTAAGATCATTCTAGGATGGTGATGGACGAACTTCAGTTTCCTCACTGGAAATGTTTTAAAGGGACATTGTTTTACATATAGTGGGGAAAGACAGGTGGTCCACGATCTGAATATTTCTTGATTGTCACATGAAATGACTCCAAATGGTCAGTTTCGGAGAACTTCGTTCCACTCAGACAGAAGTTCAAACACAGACTTCTGGTTAACTAAACCCATGTTTTTATTGCATCTAAATACGAATGCGCTCTTAGAGGAAAAACGTTTTGTATTGTATCTAGTCATTAGGTGTTATGATGTAGTGTAGCATTCTAAACACAGTAGTTATGTTTTGACCACTACACGAGTGAAAAATGGAAAGTTCCTTTACGTCAGAGTCAAGATGAAAAATGAAATCGCACAGCAAGGAAAAAAACTTCATCTCCTCCTTTTTTGCCGGAGGTTTCAGGATACGTGTAGAAAATAGTTTCAGAATCTAATAATTGGTGTATGTTAAACACGTAGAATAATAGTTGCCATCAATAGTAAACATTGTTTGTGCTGATATCTGGAAGAGGTAGGTTTTTCTGGAAGTCCATGGAGATTGCTTCTTTGGTCTTGTCTTTCCGTGCTGCGAGCCTAGCATTTTTCTTTAGCTTGTAAAAAGAATCAGCTCGTTTCTTAAGTGTAATTATTATTTTTTGTAGTAGTTTCTTTAGTTCACAGTTTAAGTTTTAAAGCTGTATTCTGAGTAGTAGTAGTAGTAGTAGTAGTAGTAGTAGGCAGGCTTAGTTTCGAATGAACAGATTCTATTTTCACAGTAAATAAGTCACAGGTGCTACGTGTGTTACACCTTGGATAGCTTAAAGTCAAATTAAATTTGGTGTTGAATATTTCCCTGTACTGTTCCAGTGATATTTTATTGTCTGGGAAGGGCTTTTTGTTGAGACAAAACATATTACTCAAGTCAAGTTCCTCTGGTAAATTTCACACATCACGTATTTTATCCTGGTGGTCTACTTCCCTTGCTGTGATACCAGCAAGTGCGTTGAAAGAATCCGAAATCTACTTCCCTGTGACTTAGGTCACGTGACGTGACATCATAGTCGGTAACACTACGAAGTGCGAAATGTGTAGGGGTTGTTTAGCGAAGTGTCGAAGTTATCAGTTTTACTTTTGTGGAGTTACAGCCTACAAATGTTGAAAGCTTGTAGTGCAGCGAAAGATGACAATCACCTGCAACTTCGATGGCAATCTTGACAAATATTTCAGACATGGCGAAAAAATGCTATTTAGCGGCAAGTGCGGCATGTTCAAAAATAAGAAAGTGATCTTAGATACCAAAGCTAATGATTCCTGTGGATCCAAGTAGGAGGGACTTTTAATGATGATGAAAATATTCTTTTAACGTAGTTTCTATTACAGAAGTGGAAACATTTATATAAGAAGAAACATATTGCAACAGAAGGTTCCTGGAACTGCTCTAAAAGATCGACACTGAAAATTTCAGTACATCGAATTGCTGGTTGAGTCGTTCTGAAAGTAATCTGTCATTTTGAAGCATAAGTGGAGAAAGTGAGGCTTTTGCAATATGAAGTGGAAACTATTGGAAGAATGAGTGGTGTTTGCTCTTCCGGACATGTCCAGAAGAACCGAAATAATGCATAATCTGCAGTATGTGAGACACATATTAAGTAAATTTTTGGAAATATAATTTAATAGGATAGATAAGAGGTATATTTGCCAAGCAGCAGCACGAGAACACACATTAAAAGTTATTACAGTATCAAGCTTTTGGAGCCGGTAGCACATTCTTCTGGCAGTGGGGTTAAAGGAAGGAAGAGGGATGAATAAAAAGAACATGTGAGATTTAGGAAAAGGGGCAGAGCTTGTAAAAGTCTGCCCAGAATCCTGGGTCAGGGGTAATTTACCAGATGGCACGAGAAGCAAAGACTCTTCCTTTCCTTCTCATCCCAGTTGGTAAGTCCGCCCTAACCCAGGGTCCTGGGCAACTTTTCCGAACTCTGCCCCTTTTCCTAAAACCCACAAGTCCTTTTCCTTCACCCCTCTTCCTTCCCCATCAATCCTTCTGCCAGAATATATTATGTAAACTGAAGCAGGAGAGGGGAAAGCAAAGGAATGGAAAGGAAAGGAAAGGAAAGGAAAGGAAAGGAAAGGAGTGTTTCAAAACATAAAAACGATACTTTGTGCTTTTACACACAACTGTACACCCTGGAGACGTCATAAGCTTTACGAATTTTTGACATATTTAGAAGCCGGGATGAGGCCAGCAGGGCAAAGTTGGACTTACTATTGACATATGTCCTGTGCATCCCAAGGAAACATAACTTCTAAGGAATCTAAAAGTTGTGTTCCTTCCTCCAGAATGTGTTAAGTCATCTGCAGCATCTGGACCATGGCATAATACACTCCACTAAAGACACATACAGAGAACCAGTTGTGCGTAAGTCAGTTCCATTCTTTGACAGAAAGGAAGTGACGTGACTGCTTAGTACACACTATGTGTCTGTATATTGCTGTCTGTAATTCTTGAACACAACAGACGATGTTAAATGGTTATACGTAGGGTGCCTGTGGAACATCAGTTGCTGCTGCAGATGATTATTTCAAAAGAAGGACAGAGAAGCAGAACTAAAATGCAACATTCCAGGACATCATTATGATGATGTGACTTCCATACCTGAGACTGATTCAAGTGAAATGGCTATGAAGGAAAACAGGTAGCAACAAGCAGTGGCAATGACAAGGAAGAAGAACAAGAAGTTAAAAAAGGATATGGTTGTGTCAAGTTACAGTGTTGCTTGGTAACTGACATGGCAAGGAATTTCTTTGCTTTGTTTAACAATATAGAAAAAGATACAACTGATACTTACCATAAAGAACAACTGTAAAGTTGCAGACAAGCACAACTAAAAGACACTTACACAAAGCTTTCAGCCACAGGTTTCATGTGCCAGACAGTTCAAGCTCGGGTGCAATGTGTACAAAATGGTGTGGGAATGGCACTTATTAAATGTTGGCTAAAAAGGCAGTGCCCAATAGGTAACCGAATTAAAATGACTTCCTCCCAGCAGGAGGGCTGAGAGGAGGTAGTCCAAGCCGCTGCACAGTGGGCCAGAATCTTGAAAACGTGGCCAAAAAGGAAAAAAAAAAGTTTAAAGATGGGGATTTTGGACTATCAGGTTGGCAGCAGCAATGCTGGGACAACTAAATGCCAGCTGTGCTGACGACCAGATGTTCAATTGTTCGGTAATATCTCAGGTCAAATGCAGCAGTTCATTGTTAGCGTGAGCGCAGCTGGCCAGGCTACAAAAACAGTCGTGTTGTTGAAGGAAGTTATTTATGTTTTGTGCAAGTGAAACCAATACTTTCAATATGGAATGTATTCCAGGAGGTATGTACTAGTGAAAAAAACACTTATATCACTATTAGTCATTAATTATGCACATTTACATTTCAATTAACGTACTACAGGGAAATGAATGACAAAATTGTAAAATGCGCTTAAAAAAGAGAGATACGTTACGAATTCCAAGACATTCCGCTTTCTTTTGCACTGTGTACGCAAGTATATATTATTACCTTTGTAAATTAAGCTTCAAATCCTGCGACTAGTTGCGACTCTGGCTTTTAGCCACGTTTTAAGCGACACTTGCAAAATGTCATTGTTCAGACATCTTCAAAAATGACAGTAGAATCAATTAATTATGAGTTTTATTTGTACGTTTTAAATTACAATCGACACGTAGAAGCATTGTAAAGAATAGAATAATTAGAAAAATCACGAAAAGTGTAACACAGATTTTTTTTTTTTTAATTTCAGTTTCATCTGATCCAGCGTATTCCAGAATCGGATTTTCGAGGAAAGATATTTTTCTAATAACAGAAGAGTATTTGTCAAATGATTTGGAAGGGGTCATAGAACATTTGGAAACGTCGTTGACAGAAAAAAGTGGACATACAATTAAAATTCCCTATGATATGAGGCCTACCATTTCGATTTTGTTAACAAAGTTAAGAAGCAAGTATAAGGAAGCAACTCGGCGACAAGGATATTTTTTCAAGAAGAACGAAACCTGGTTAAATTCAATAGTATATATTCCGATTGATTCGAAACCTGCAAGTGTGACTAAATCGACAGGCCGACCTGCCACAAAATTTGAAACATTATCTGATAGGTCTAAAAGAAGGAGAACTGAGGAGATTCGTACAAAGTTCAGTCCTGTCGTATTATCGTTCGCCGCGCAAATGAGTCTTCGATCTTCGAAGATTGTGAAAGACATCACACTCTCAAGTCCATCCAAGGTGAAAAAATACAAGGCAGGCTTGCGATTTTCATCATCATCGCCATCCTCATATGATGCAAATGAAGGTCTAGCACTCCTTTTCGACTTGAAATTGTCAAAAGAATCTTACCAGCATTTGCGAAATGGGGCTAAAGGAAAAGGCTTAAACACACTATATCCACCGTATTCAGCTGTTTTGGTAGCAAAAAAGCTTGCTGCCCTCCAGACGTAACCCTTACTTTTACCGAATCAAAAGCTGAGGTACGGTTGCAAGCTTTGTTAGACCACACTTTTCAACGTGTTCTACTGCTGAAACGAGACGATATTTTACATATGAGTGATTCGGAAATGTCTAATATAGCTCTTATTTGTAAGTGGGGCTTTGACGGAACCTCTGGGCAAAGCATGTATAAAATGAAGTTTTCAGATTCGAGTATTTCAGATGCAACTTTATTTTTCACCTCGCTTGTTCCACTGAAACTTGCTGGTGTAAATGAAGAAACTAAAGAAGAAAAGATCTTATGAATTAATCGGAAGCCGTTTTCAATCCTCTTTTGCAGACCACTTAAGTTAGAATTTACAAAGGAAACCGAGCAAACGTCTTTAAATGAAAAAGCGTATTACGACAAACATATCGAACAACTCCAGTCATTTGGAACAGTTATTCATGGGAAAGACATTTCCATTAAATACAATTTAAGCATGACCATGGTAGATGGTAAAGTGTGCAATGCTATCACCAACACGAAATCTGCGCAATGGTGCTATCTCTGCAAGGCTACGTCTGCCCAATTTAATAACATTGACGATTTTTTGAAAAAACAAGTTACCGCCGATTATCTGCAGTACGGACTATCAACTCTTCACGCCTGGATTCGATGTTTTGAATGTTGTATTCATTTGGCATACCAAATGAAAACAAAAAAGTGGCAGGCACGTAAAGCAGAAGATAAAGAGGAAAAAGCAATACTGAAAGCCAACATTCAAAAATCTTTCAAAGAGCAGCTTGGAATTTTAATTGACATGCCGAAACAAGGGTTTGGCAGTACGAATGACGGAAACACCGCTCGACATTTTTTTGAAAACACTCCAACATCAGCGCTGATAACTGGAGTTTCCGAAGAACTAATCCACCGTTTCCATATAATTTTGCAGACGATTTCGAGCGGATGTCAGATCGACGTTGAAAAATTTCGAGCATATGCCTTAGCAACTGCCAGGCACTACGTGAAAGAAAACCCCTGGTACAACATGCCAACAGCAGTCCATAGATTGTTGGTTCACGGTCCAGACATTATTTCTTCGGCCATTTTACCCATCGGTCAACTATCGGAGGATGTTCAGGAATCAACCAATATGTTGATAAAGCAATATCGCCTGAGTTTTTCTCGAAAGTTTTCAAGAGTTAAGACTATGGAAGACGTGTTCAGGAGATTGTTGGCAACGACAGACCCCTACGTTTCTTCCTTACACAAATCTTCGCCGAAGAAACTGAAGAGTTTGTTGCCAGAAGCCGTTGTCCTCTTAGTTCCTGTGGCGGAAGACTATGAAGATTCAGATGCAGATGCAGATAATGAGGAAACAGTGTTTGAGGGTGACGACGATTGAGTTGAAGCAGAAGATGAATAAGAATAAGAAAATGAAAACTTGTAAATTAAGTTATAAAAAATTTACAAAATAAATAATTGTAATTAAAATGAAATAATTTTTTGTAATATTTTACACCATCTTGTAACCTATATTTGGTCCTTTCTTCGAGTTTTCCACTTTTTTGGTTTATTTTTTAAGCATTAACTACAATAACCCCTAAATACTGACTTTTATATGAATAAAAATATATAAATATAAATAAATAAAAAGACAGATTTTGACCACCATCTTGGATCCACCATTTTTAATTTTTTTGAACTATCATCATCAGTAACCTCGATAATTCCCTAAAAATTACTTTTATACGTAAAAAATGATAGTAGTATAATGGAAGGAAACATTCCACGTGGGAAAAATTATATATAAAAACAAAGATGAGGTGACTTACCGAACAAAAGCGCTGGCAGGTCGATAGACACACAAACATACACACAAAAGTCAAGCTTTCGCAACAAACTGTTGCCTCATCAGGAAAGAGGAAAGGAGAGGGGAAGACGAAAGGAAGTGGGTTTTAAGGGAGAGGGTAAGGAGTCATTCCAATCCCGGGAGTGGAAAGACTTACCTTAGGGGGAAAAAAGGACAGGTATACACTCGCACACACGCACATATCCATCCACACATACAGACACAAGCAGACATATTTAAAGACAAAGAGTTTGGGCAGAGATGTCAGTCGAGGCAGAAGTGTAGAGGCAAAGAAGTTGTTGAAAGACAGGTGAGGTATGAGTGGCGGCAACTTGAAATTAGCGGAGATAACCCGGAAGGTGTACACGATCAGAGGCAGAGCCACGTGTGAAAGCACCCACGTGATTTACCAACTGACCTGCCTACACTGTGATGCATTCTATGTGCGAATGACCAGCAACAAACTGTCCATTCGCATGAATGGACACAGGCAGACAGTGTTTGTTGGTAATGAGGATCACCCTGTGGCTAAACATGCCTTGGTGCACAGCCAGCACATCTTGGCACAGTGTTACACCGTCCGGGTTATCTGGATACTTCCCACCAACACCAACCTATCCGAACTCCGGAGATGGGAACTTGCCCTTCAGTATATCCTCTCTTCTCGTCATCCGCCAGGCCTCAATCTCCGCTAATTTCAAGTTGCCGCCACTCATACCTCACCTGTCTTTCAACAACTTCTCTGCCTCTACACTTCTGCCTCGACTGACATCTCTGCCCGAACTCTTTGTCTTTAAATATGTCTGCTTGTGTCTGTATGTGTGGATGGATATGTGCGTGTGTGCGAGTGTATACCTGTCCTTTTTTCCCCCTAAGGTAAGTCTTTCCGCTCCCGGGATTGGAATGACTCCTTACCCTCTCCCTTAAAACCCACTTCCTTTCGTCTTCCCCTCTCCTTCCCTCTTTCCTGATGAGGCAACAGTTTGTTGCGAAAGCTTGAATTTTGTGTGTATGTTTGTGTTTGTTTGTGTGTCTATCGACCTGCCAGCGCTTTTGTTCGGTAAGTCACCTCATCTTTGTTTTTAAAAATGATAGTAGTGTACATAGAGCCTGCCATCTTGGGTCCGCCATTTTGTTTTTTTCACTTTTTGATATAGTCTTAATCAGAAACTCCGTAAACCCTTACATACTAAGTTTGGTACAAATTTAACAATTACTTATATTTTGACCAGCTTTTTGGGATTCTGACCCACAGTGCGCTGGGAGAGAACTAATAATCCAGAGCTTATTCCCTTGAAAGGATGACCAATGGGGATACCAAAGGGACACCGCCTCCTGACAAACGGCAACACAGGCATCACTGGAGAGAAAATATAGGAGCTAGTGGGCTGAGGTGTAAGGACTGTAGCCTTGGTAACAGCTTCAGCAAATTCGTTTCCTGACAAATCACCATGACCAGGAACCCATATAAACTGCACAGTGGCTCCACCAGACTTAGCAAGTGACAGTTTTCCTGGATCCTGGTTGAGTGTGGTACAGCGCGTATAGGCTTTGAAGGGGCACTCAGAGTGTCTGAGCAAGGACAACTGAAAAGTCTGTGTAGGCGGATGTATTCCATGGCCCAATACAGGGCGAAGAGCTTGGCTGTATACACTGAGCAGTGCGCCTGAAGCCCATATCGAAAGACATGGGTGCCAATGATGAAGGCACACCCGACACCATGGTTAGTCCAAGAGCTATCAGTGTACACAAAGGCACTATCGCAAAGTTCCATGGAAAGGTCGTGAAACTGAAGGCGATAGAGCGAGGCTGGAGTAGTATCATTAAGAACTGAATGAAGACCAAGGTTAACATGGGTCCTTCAGGAAGCCAAGTGCCGAAAGTGGACTCCAGGAGGTAACAAGAAGAGGGACGTGCCCCATACTGGTGATCAAGGAAATCATCAAAGGGGGCGGCATATGACAGGTGGCCATGAATGGAAAACAAACGGTATGCATACCTGCTGAGGAGAAAGTCACAGCAGTAGGACAGTGCTAGTTCAGCAGCTTCAGCATACAGACTCAACCGGACTAGTGTAAAAGGCAACAGTGGCCAAACGGATGCCAGATGGTGGATATTGTTGAGACGACGCAAGTGCGATAGACGCGCAGAAGCATAAACAAAGCACTCATAGCCGAGTCTCAAAAGGACAAGGTACCGGTACAAACTGAGAAGGCTGGTTCGATCGGTACTCCAAGAAGTGCCATTGAGGACATGTAGGACATTGAGGAACCGCATACAGCGGGCTGGCAGGTAAGACACATCTGAGGACCAAGAGAGTTTTCTATCGAGCATTAGCTCCAGGAATGGCAACAGGCCCAACATGTGATGATGGTGGGAGAAACCATTTGCGCCACCAGAAATTCATAAAGATGGTTTTATCAGTGGAAAAACAAAATCCACTATCGATGCTCCAGGAGTAAAGACAATCAAGACATTGTTGAAGGCACCACTTTGTGACACAGCTCGGTGGAAAACTGCAATAGATTGCAAAATCAGAGATGCCTGGCAGGAGACAGCCATTATAGGGTTAATGGCAACATCAAAGAGGACACTGCTGAGGACGCAACCATAAGGCACACTGTTTACCTGGATAAAGGTGTCCGACAGGGCAGAATACACATGCAACTTGAAAGATCAGTGGTTTTAAAAATTCCTTAAGGAAACAGGACAGCCAGCCTCAGTAAGCCCCACATGTACGGAGGATACCAGTTCTCCAGCAGGTGTCTTAGGCATTCTCCAAATCAAAGAACACAGCTACAGTCTGGGATTTCCACAGAAAACCATTCACGACATGGGTGGACAAGTAACGGGATTGTCAGCTACAGAACGCCGCACTTTAAGTCCACACTGTGCATTCGTTAGTAAATTGCGCGGCTCTAACAACCAAACCAACCAGGCATGAATCATATATCGATCACATTGCAAACACAGCTGGTAACAATGGGGCAGTAGCTAGAAGGTAGGATTGTGTCCTTACCGGGCTTAGGTATGGGTATGGCGGTGGCTTCACGCTGAAGTCCGGGAAATGTGCCCTCTGCCCAGATGTGGCTGTATGTATTCAGCAGAAAGAGCTTGACAGTAAGAGAAAGGGGCTGCAACGTCAGAATGAGGACAGCGTCTGGCCCTGGGGCAGAGGATTGGGATGAACTGAGAGAAATGATCTAGCTCCCACGTAGTAAAGGTGGCATTGTAGCAGTCACAATTCTGAGAAAAGAACAGTAACACCCAAGCCGCCTCCACTCATTTCCAATGGAGGAAGGTGGGGTGGTATTGGGAAGAGCTCGGAACTTCTGCAAAATGGTGGCTCAAGGTGTTAAGAGATAACAATAGGGTCCACGATAACATTATCTCCTACTGTCAGGCCGGAAATTGGTGAGTGTATCTTGGTCCCAGAGAGCCATCAGATGTTGGCCCACATGATAGAGGAAGAGATGGAATTGTTAAACGAACTGGTGAACAAAATAAGATAGCTGTTTTCTATCCCAAAGACGGTTGACAACACTTTGCATGCATCTGTTTATAATGAATGCAGTTTGCCAGGTGTTCAGGGAGTCAGAAAGGAATGTGATTGCTCCAGTGTTAAGGCAGAAGAGATTGAGTTGATTAAGATCAGCCAAGACGGCACCTCTCTGATAGGTTCTGGGAGAGCCCCAAATGGGATGGCGCACGTTGAAGTCACAGAGCAGCAGAAATGGGGGAGGTAGCTGCCCATAAGCTGAAGGAAGTCTGCCCTGGTGACATCAAATGACGGAGGGACATAAATCATACAGAGGGAAAGAGTCGGGTGGGGAAGGAAAAGGCGAACCACAACAGCTTGAAGATGGGTAGTCAGGTAGATGGGTTGACGATGAATGTTATCCTGTATGAGCAGCATGACGACCCCATGAGATGGATGCCGACCTCGGGGGGAAGGACAAAACGAACCGGTAAGAAATGTGAAAGCTCAAAGCGGTTTTGAGGGTGCAATTTTGTTTCCTAAAGGCATAGTACACGGTGATACTGCGATGCTAATCGCAACTGTAAATCCTCTTTGTGGTACCTAAGGCCACAAACGTTCCATTGGAGGAGAGTCATGATGAGGAAAAAATGAAGAGGTGCCACTTCGGTGGCTGCAGAGTGACAGCCTGTGAAGAGTTTATAGCACAGTGCACAGAAGCAGAAGGATCCTGCTCCATGGAAGTCCACAGAAGCATCGCCTTGCTTGTGCGGATCGTCTGTGGAGTCCAACGCTGGAAAATGGTTGGTGGTACACACCAATGACATGGAGGCCGGCCACGCTACAGTATCAGGTAGGGATACATCTAAGAGGATCTCCGAGTCCAAGAAGGAGAAGACTATTTGCCTCATTTGCCTTTGGTGGACTCCTTAGAGCCTTTTCTGTTAGAGGAAGACTCTAGTGATGGTTGGCTGGAGAGACATCTAGTCTTCATGGGAGTACTACTCCTGTGCTTTCCGGCCTACCGGTTGTGTAGCTGGTGACTTCGTCTCTTGAAGCGAGAGTTTGATGGGTTGTTGCACAGCTGGATGGGGGGATTGCGATGCTACCTTGACACTGGGTGATTTTACAGCCTCAGAGCTGAACTGGAGGTCACTTGTCTGCGTGGCCGTGTCCTTCATGGAGCGAGGGGGGAGAATGCAGAGTTTGCAAGTAACCAGTCACTTGCAATCGACTGGGCAAGGCACTTTTTCCTTTACCTGGATCTCTTGGACAACCCACTCATCAAGATACACAGGACAATCCCAATACGTGGCGGCATGGCCGCCATTTCTTTTGACACAGCTGGGAGGCGGCGAACAATCGCCCTCGTGCGCATCCCTAATACAGGTTACACATTTGGCTGGGTGTCGACAAGACGTTCTAGTGTGGTTGAAACAATGACACCGGTAGCAGCGCAACGAGTTTGAAACGTACACACTGTGATAATTTCATAGCCTGCTTTTATCTTGGATGGAAGCACCACTCTGTCAAAGGTGAGAAAAAGAGTACGGGTGGGCACCAAGGTGGAATCTACCTTCCTCATTACCCAGTGGATGGCAATGACATCCTGATCAGAGAGGTAAGACTGGATTTCGGCCTCCTTTAGACTGTCGAGCAGCCTAGTGTAAACGACACCACAGGAAAAATTCAAATTTCTATGGGGCTCTAAATGCACACGATAGCCGTGGAGAAGCAAGGCGGCGAGCAGTAGTTGTGTTTGAGAATCAGTAGTAGTTTCCAAAAGCAAAGTGCCGTTCTGGTAAATAAGAGCAGGATTTCACAGGGCCAGCAATTGTAAGAACACCTTTCTGAATAACAAATGGATTTACCGTGGTGAAGGACTGTATCTTCAGACCACGAGGAACAGTGGTGCAGCGGGAAGGGTCTTTGAATCATCATGTTTCGTAGACGTTGACTGTGAAGAATATTGACTCATTGCAAGAAAATTCTCCACGATTCCCAGCGTCTCTGATGGAGTGCTCCTTCCAACTGGAGGCCATCTTCACAAGGAGCCCTACCCTTCTTAGGAGATTGTTCACACCTCAAGTCACGCCTCCCGAACATCGGACAGAGGGACCAATCGGGAATTTGGGAAATTGTAACTCAGGCAATCACCCGTTCCTGTGCCTGGCCTGCACCAGGGAGTACGTGAAAACCCTACCTGTCAACCCGGGGCTGGGAATTCACCCAGTCACCTTTACATGTCAGATGTGTGGGCCAGCCTTCAGTAATGGACATGGAGGAAGAAGATGAACCTCAAATTCTGAAATAGAGGAACAAGAGAAGGGAAACAAAGAAGGAAAAGGGAGTGAACAACAATGGTGAGACTGTTCTTATGTCATCGACAGACAATGCAGAACATTCCAAGTAGCATCCCAGACATGCCACCCAATGGAAGGGGGTGGGGGGAATATGAAAAGAATACACATGCAGCATGGAAGGGGAAGGGGCAAAGTGCTGCAAAGGCTGTGGCTCCACGGTAGCCAAGCACGAACCCACCAAGGAGTGGCGAGCCTCCTGAGAGGGTCATGCACACACAACTGCCAATTTTGGCAGCTTAATGTAGAGAAACCAATTCTAGCTTAAATCAACCAGATGGAGTGACTACTTCTTTCCCTATAATATGCTGCAAGGACAAAATAAACTAGTAAACATCATTTTTAAAACAAGCACAAGTTCTAAGGACAATGTAATAATTCCAGATTTGCTGCACTTAGATTTGTAGCACAGGATATTGATATTGGCAACTTTGTAATTAAACAGCATTTACATATCCAAAACTTATTTCAACTTTGATTCTAGATCACTCTCTCCATGTATTCCGACAAAACCCCCGCTTAAGGAAAATCCCTTCTTAAGGAAAAAATGTGTCCTCAAAGATGCATAAAAAAGGATTTTTCTGTAACTGCTAATATATGCAACCAAGGTCATAATTTTAAGACTGTAATGGTGTTGAAAGCATACATTTGAAGTATGTGAACAAATTAATAAACAACAACTACAACAGTATCGGGAAATATGCAAACATAATAGGAGTGAATACCTATAAGGAAAACTGAGAAAGTACATCAATAAACTACACGATTCATTTGATGGCTGAGTAGAGAAACGAGATATTAATCTAGTGTTCTTATGCAATCAATTAACTTAATACAAGGGATTATGAGCTACTTCAGTGACTTACAATGAGAGCTGCAACAGCATCATCAGCTGAAGGAAGCTGTATAAGTGCCATCTTACGGTCCTTTCTGTAACACAAAAATAAGTACTTTATCTCACCTACATGTATCTGATATCACATTTATTACTAAGTTTTCCATGTATGATTAACTCACATGCAAAATATTGTCAGAATGTGATCTGCAGACTTGAAAAGAAAAATAGGAGTTAAGAAAATACGAAACAATCTGCCATACTACCAGGTACTCCGATCTGTATAGTTGCTCATGTAAGTTTGCTGATCAAAGCTTAAAATCTGTTTAGAGTACACACTTATTACATGTAACTGACTACTAAAATTTAACAACACAAAAGCAGTCTTGAAATTGTCAAATCACACATTAGATGTTGGAAGCAGGAATTTTACTGCCTCGCTAAGAAATCATCTTATTTACAAATATTCCACAGCAGACAAATTACATGTCTGGAAGTAATTTAACTTACTTGAAGACTGTAAGCAAAGGATAGGAAATACTAGCTACAGTTCCACACATTGTAATTCAGAAAAAATGCCAATGAATACTTGAGAACTGTACTTAGTAAGGTGCCACACTGAAGATAACATTTGCAGATCTATTCAAGATAAGCTGGATGTTGCTATCACATTATGTAGACAATCTGCATGTTATGGAAAGGATTGCAAGGAATGGTAAAGAAAACCATTTTTCGTAAGATGATTATTTTGTAGGGACGACATTAAATAGTTTGTCCATTCCAACGAAACAAGGAATGTGTTGAATTAACGAGCACTCAAACTTTACAGCAGTTTTATTTTTAGCACCCCTGTACCATATATGGGAACTAAAGTGGCTAATACCACAAAATACAGTAATTGGAAATTTTTCTCCCCCTCCAACAAACTTTTTTCATCCCTGAAGAAGAAGAAGAAGAACTGTTTCAGCAGTAGAGAGTACTGTACCAAAGACAGTACTGGTAGGTGCACCTTGTGAAGTCATTTGTCAGAGAGTGTCCCTGCCTACTTTAACCTGTTTCATGCAAGGTGCCTTCAAAAGAACAATTTTTATGGTAAGGCTTTTGTGTATTTGTCAGCAGCATTATTTGCTATATGTCAGTGTGCACCACCTAAACAAGCTATTTATAGTACAACAGTTTTTCAATAGTGCCATTTGTACGCATGTTAACAGTTGTCAATTCTGGAAGTGAGGAGAAAAGGTACAAGCTCTTGCAGCATGTAGCCATGGTGACAAGAAAAGTGCACAGAAAGGAAGCCTCTTCCAACTCCCTCTCACAATGTGCCTTCTACACTTATTATTTATGCACTGCAGTATGTATCTACCCCCAGTGCAGATAGTGAATTTTTTTCTGAGGTGTTTAAAGCAGCAAAATACCAGGAACTGCTTACTGTGCAGCAAAATGAAGCACGCTTCTGAGCTACTACATTGACTGCTGAGGCTAGCAATGGGTGGAGAAAAATGCTAATGGCCAACATTTATTCAATAATGGTTTTATTACCTCTATTATTCTCTACCACAACAGTGCCTTTGCAAAGTTACATTTCACAACAGCCATTTGACAACATCAAAAATGTTTTAGTTCTAATGCTTTTCAATCTAACTACTATTTTTAATAGGTAACATCAAAATAAACCTATTTTTTCATGTATCCAAGGTACTTAATTTTGGCCATGGTGTCTACAGTACACAAATGACTTATAAAACACTACTACTACTACTACTACTACTACTTGAATGAGATTTTCACTCTGCAGCAGAGTGTGCGCTGATACGAAACTTCCTGGCAGATTAAAACTGTGTGCCGGACAGACTCGAACTCGGGACCAGTTCGAGTCTCAGTCCGGCACACAGTTTTAATCTGCCAGGAAGTTTCACTACTACTACTTATTTCAGAGGTCACACTATAACAACAAACCAGGTTTAAGTGAAGTATTAAAAAGCCGAAAAGCTGAAGAATTAATAAGCCTTGGGTAGGTGTAAATATAGTGGTCCAGAACATGGATGTCACAGAAACTAATCCACAAGTGGGGAAAGGGGAGGCACAAGAACATAAAAAATTATAATTTTTTATATAAATTAGTTTGGGAGTTTCATTGTGTCAAACCACAACAACTAAGTTTTGTGACAATAAACACATATCCCACAACAAGAGTTTTCAAAGTGTTAAGGCTCCCAGAGGCACCGCAACTTTATTTTTTGGGCATCATGGGGGGTTTCACAAAAAGAATAATTTGTGTTGGTTTGCTTCATGTGTAAAGAAGCAACGTGTGTGCTAGAAGTGATAGCCAGCAAGTAAGCGTCATTACTATGGCATCATGGCAGATGGTACAGGATGTCTCTAAAGGTACAGTACAATTTCAAAGTGTTGTACCACTCAAAGTAATTAAGATCCTCACATCATGTTTGCTATGACAGACAAACTCACAAAGTTTTGTTTGTGTGTGTTCCATGTTGTCTTGAGTGAAGCATAATGACAACATTTCAAGAAAAGGATCGGTGTGAGTAATGATTTATTCAGACCAAATCGGACACACAAGTTCAAAGGTATTTCCAAATATGGTATAGGAAGAAAATTTTCGAAACAACCTAGCATTTTCTGAGGAATTAACATTCCACGTGTGTGGCAGGATAAAACAAACAATGTCTATATCTGCCCCCCCCCCAATAATAATAATAATAATAATCTAATGGAAGAGTTATATGACTGCCCAAAAGTTAATGTGTGGTGGTGTTTGATGGTTCATCAAATTGTGGGACAATTTTTTTTTTCCCCTCAGGAAAAGAAAGGTTAGCTAGCAATTACCTTGATACACTTGGGGCTGTTTATGTTACTGCAATTGGCTGACTGACAAGACAGTTCTTTTCCAACAACATGGTGCACAATCACAATGGGTTCAGATTGTGGGATGTTCTATACCAGGTTTTTCCGTATCATTGGGTTGGCAGGTGTTGTCCAATTCCCTGGCCTCTTAGATCAACTGACATTACACTGAAGGACCACTTTCACTGGAGGCGTGTCAAAGACAGAGTCTATGAAATGCCTATCAACCATACCAGTGATGCAAAAAACCGAACCATTCCTGCCATTGTCACAATTTATGTAGCTATGTTATGCTGGATATGGATAGAGCTTGAATACAGACGGTGTTGTGAGAGTGCCACAGAAAGTCCACATGTTAAAATCAATTGAATGGCATAATGAGCCAAACATGGTGGGATTATCTTAATTAGTTTGGATGCTTTATCACATTGACATTATATCATACCTTATGAGACATCCTGTAAGATTAGATTACATTTACTTTCGTTCCAATTCATCCATAGTGAGGTGGTCCTCCAAGATGTAGAACGTGTCAGAAAAACAATAATACATGACAAATATTTAGAACTAAAACAAATAAGCTACTGTACCTTCCACAGGTCCCAAATGGCATGATCGTCATTTTTTTTTATTAACACTATATGAAAAGTTCATTTTACAACACTCATTTACTAAAATCGCATTAATGCACTGAATTAAAATTTTGTTTTTATTTATAAGGTAATAAACACATAATTGAACTACTACAATACTTATTTACAATGAACACATTACTGCACTGATATGGTGCAGAAGTTAGATCGTACATTTTACTTCCACCCACACACCCACACACACACACACACACACACACACACACACACACCAGTTGGATCTACTGAGAAATTCATCAATGGAGTAAAAGGAGTTGGTCACCAATATATCCTTTAGGCTTCTCTTAAACTGAATTTCATTCATCGTTAAGCTTTTCATGGCTGCTGTCAAGTCATTAAAAAAGTGTGTTCCTAAATAAAGAACACCTTTTTGTACAAGAGTAAGTGACTTTAAATTCTCGTGAAGATTACTCTTATTTCTAGTACTGATTCCAGGAACTGAGCTGTTGGTTTGAAAAAGTGATATATTTTTAATGACAAATTTGATTAAGGAATAAATATATTGGGAAGCAGTAGTTACAAACCTTTGCTTGGCTTGATGAATTAACCCCCCCCCCTATATATATATATATATATATATATATATATATATATATATATATAGAGAGAGAGAGAGAGAGAGAGAGAGAGAGAGAGAGAGAGAGAGAGGGAAACATTCCACATGGGGAAAATATATCTAAAAACAAAGATGATGTGACTTACCAAACGAAAGCGCTGGCACATCGATAGACACACAAACAAACACAAACATACACACAAAATTCAAGCTTTCGCAACAAACTGTTGCCTCATCAGGAAAGAGGGAAGGAGAGGGAAAGACGAAAGGAAGTGGGTTTTAAGGGAGAGGGTAAGGAGTCATTCCAATCCCGGGAGCGGAAAGACTTAACTTAGGGGGAAAAAAGGACGGGTATACACTCGCCCACATATCCATCCACACATATACAGACTGCTTGTGTGTGTGTGTGTGTGTGTGTGTGTGTGTGTGTGTGTGTGTGTGTGTGCGCGCGCGCGCGCATACCCGTCCTTTTTCCCCCCCGAAGGCAAGTCTTTCCGCTCCCGGGATTGGAATGACTCCTTACCCTCTCCCTTAAAACCCACTTCCTTTCGTCTTTCCCTTTCCTTCCCTCTTTCCTGATGAGGCAACAGTTTGTTGCGAAAGCTTGAATTCTGTGTGTATGTTTGTGTGTCTATCGACGTGCCAGCGCTTTTGTTTGGTAAGTCACATCATCTTTGTTTTTATATATATATATGTTTTTATATATATATATATATATATATATATACACACACACACCTCCGGAAAGGCAACTCACTCACCCTTCACAACCTTTCCAGCAAACATCAACCTCCTCTCATTGCACACAAACCCAGTCTCTCCCATCTACTCAATCTCCCACCTCCAGCTCCACTCCCTCCAAAACCTCAAAATTACAATCAACACAATCTGGAACCACAACACCCTAATTCAGTAGTTAACCTTTCCTCCAAACCTCTCTCCCAATCCGAAACCTCTGTCCTATCCAAAGGCCTCACCTTCAGCCTCACTCCCAGATTCAACCAAACAGCCCTCGTCAAAGATTTACTGTCCTACTCTCGTACTCTCTGCTGGAAATACCACTTTGCCACGAAGAAAAATGAGCCTAATCCTACTCCTAATGATCCAACTCCCCAGGACACTATCCAAATTGAACCCTGCCTGGAACAGTTCCGTCCTCCGTCGCAGCGGGACCCACCTCCTCCTTCCTCAAAATCACCCTCTCCAAACCTTCCAGGAATTTCTGACTTCCAGCCTTGCATCTCAATCCTTCTTAAAAAACCTTAATCCTACTCCCAACATCACCACTGCTGAAGCCCAGGCTATCCGTGACCTGAAGGCTGACCGATCCATCGTCATTCTTCCGGGCGGACAAAGGTTCCACGACCGTGGTACTTGATCGTTGGGAGTACGTGGCTGAGGGACTGCGTCAGCTTTCAGACAACACCACATACAAAGTTTGCCAAGGTAATCCCATTCCCGATGTCCAGGCGGAGCTTCAAGGAATCCTCAGAACCTTAGGCCCCCTGCAAAACCTTTCACCTGACTCCATCAACCTCCTGACCCCACCGACACCCCGCACCCCCACCTTCTACCTTCTTCCTAAAATTCACAAACCCAATCATCCCGGCCGCCCCATTGTAGCTGGTTACCAAGCCCCCCACAGAACGTATCTCTGCCTACGTAGATCAACACCTTCAACCCATTACATGCAGTCTTCCATCCTTCATCAAAGACACCAACCACTTTCTCGAACGCCTGGAATCCTTACCCAATCTGTTACCCCCGGAAACCATCCTTGTAACCATTGATGCCACTTCCTTATACGCAAATATTCCGCACATCCAGGGCTTCGCTGCGATGGAGCATTTCCTTTCACGCCGATCACCTGCCACCCTACCTAAAACCTCTTTCCTCATTACCTTAGTCAGCTTCATCCTGACCCACAACTACTTCACTTTTGAAGGCCAGACATACCAACAATTAAAGGGAACAGCCACGGGTACCAGGATGGCCCCCCTCGTACGCCAACCTATTCATGGGTCGCCTAGAGGAAGCCTTCTTGGTTACTCAGGCCTGCCAACCCAAAGTTTGGTACAGATTTATTGATGACATCTTCATGATCTGGACTCACAGTGAAGAAGAACTCCAGAATTTCCTCTCCAACCTCAACTCCTTTGGTTCCATCAGATTCACCTGGTCCTACTCCAAATCCCACGCCACTTTCCTTGACGTTGACCTCCATCTGTCCAATGGCCAGCTTAACACGTCCGTCCACATCAAACCCACAAACAAGCAACAGTACCTGCATTATGACAGCAACCACCCATTCCACATCAAACGGTCCCTTCCCTACAGCCTAGGTCTTCATGGCAAACGAATCTGTTCCAGTCCGGAATCCCTGAACCATTACACCAACAACCTGACAACAGCTTTCGCATCCCGTAACTACCCTCCCGACCTGGTACAGAAGCAAATAACCAGAGCCACTTCCTCATCCCCTCAAACCCAGAACCCCCCCCCACAGAAGAACCACCCTCCCACCACCACCTACTCCAGTCCTGTAACCCGGAAGGTGTACACGATCAAAGGCAGAGCCACGTGTGAAAGCACCCACGTGATTTACCAACTGACCTGCCTACACTGTGATGCATTCTATGTGGGAATGACCAGCAACAAACTGTCCATTCGCATGAATGGACACAGGCAGACAGTGTTTGTTGGTAATGAGGATCACCCTGTGGCTAAACATGCCTTGGTGCACGGCCAGCACATCTTGGCACAGTGTTACACCGTCCAGGTTATCTGGATACTTAATGTCCATAAATATTTTATTAGCCAATCTTTCTAAGACTACACTTGATTTGCTATTTATTGCTATGTTTGTATCATCAGCAAACAAAACAAACTTGGCATATGGTAACGTTACTGATGAAAGGTCATTGATTTACAAAAGAAAACATAAGGGCCCTAAGATGGAACCTTGTGGGACACCACACGTAATTAGTTCCCAGTTGGATGATGCCTGATAGCGTAATACATGTCTCATTCCTAATAACACCCTTTGTTTTGTGCCACCAGAGATATAAGATTTGAACCAGTCTGCAACACTTCCTACTCTGCTTTACTTCCTACTCTAATTTACTTAAGAGGATATTGTGATTTACACAGTCAAATGCCTTTCATAGATCACAAAATATACCAGCTGCCTGCAGTTTTTTGTCTAATGAATTCAGTATATTTTACCTTTAAGTGTAGACAGTCTTCTGAATATCAGAACCCTTTAGAAATCTGAACTATCACCGACAGTATGCTATTTATGATAAGATAGTTGTAAAGCTGACTGTACATTACCTTTTCTAAATTTTTTGAGAATGCTGGCAAAAGTGAAATTGGATGGAAATTTGGTGCTATTTCTTTATCTCGCTTCTTAAACAGTGGCTTAACTTCAGCATATTTCAACCATTCAGGAAATAATCCACTGATAAACGACTGGTTACATTGATAGCTTAATATATGGCTTAACTCCGAATCACATTCTTTAATTCACTTTGTTGATATTTCATCATACCCACTAAATGTTTTTGATTTTATGATGGACATTACTTCTGCTGGGGTAGTGAGGGTCAAATTCATACTACGTGAATCATCTGCTTTTATGGAGGAATGATCAGTTTGAAATTTAGTTTTTCTGAGTGAAAGTCACTTTTAATTGTTGTTTTTCTTATGTGTTTTAAACACAATATTTCAAATGTATCGTGTAGTTCTAAAGACAAGGACGAGGAAAATGAAAAAGGCAGTCACTTACATTTCACTTTTACATCTACTATCGTTAGAAATTATTGACCACAATGCGTCATTTGTCTTAAAGCCCTAGCTAGAGGAGGCATGCTTCCTAATAAAATGAAATGACATTTTCAATCAAATCACCACAGACTGGTAAATAAACTACGTGAATACTTTCTCACAAATTAAAAGAAATTATGAAATAAACAAATTTTTGCTAAACAAGCTATGATTCCTACAAAGCCTCTTCTTTCATCTCAGTATGTTGCCTACCACGTAGCAAAGAGCAAGAACCCTAAGACAAAATTTCACCTTTCAGAATTTACTGCTCATCACACAATTTTAGAAGACAAGGATTTTCAGTTAAGTGAATTATGTAAGTTGTTTTAGCCCACTTAACTGAAGTTAATGATTACTTTCTCAAGCACTTTCCAGAAGAAGTTGATTGACACAATTGGATCACAGATCCTTTTCACTACAAAATTTTTATTAACATGTACTACCTAAGAACAAGAGCAATTTATTGACATCATAGTTCTTCAGGCTTTGGAAAGAAACTGCAGTTCATTTCCTCAGCACTGCTTGAGAAGATTTAGCATAAATAGAAATTTGTACAAAGAGAAATATTAAGCTGCTTAATTTTATTACACTTTATTGAAACAAGTGTGGTGGTGGTAAAGTAATTCACTCAATTTTGTCTTTCTTCTGAAGCAGACTATCCTCTCTCTATTTCCACACTTTCTAAACATTTCTAAAAAGAACATCAAACATTGTAAGATTCCCATAATTCAAAAATTTTTTTGATGTGGGTCCTATTGCAACAAAATAACATTTGTTACAAACGTCTTTAAATACACATTAAAAACAATCTATTAGAAAATTATCTGACATTTTTTCTTTGCAAACAGCTGATGGATTTGAGTCTAGTGCACTTGCATGAGCCAACCTTGAATCTTTGTGCATTTCCCCACCTGTCGAAAGCGTAAGTTGCTGGAAAGCAGCAGATGAGTGAGTTAGTGAGGGTGTTTGCGCAGGTTTTTCATTGCAAGGGAAACGGCAGAACTGGAGCAGTGCTACTGCATCAAATTCTGCTAGTAACTGAGTGACAGCCAGGTGGAAACCATTCGGAAGATTCAGACAGCTTTTTGTGACAATGCTATGGACATCACACTGATTAAGGGGCGATACAATTAGTTTAAAGACAACTGCACATCGGTGGAGAGCGAGCCATGCACTGGTCGGTCATCACCATGCTGTGATCAGGTCACTGCCAAAGTGAATCCCGCGGTGATGCGAGACCGTTGTGTGACTATCAGAGAAATTGCAGAAGTGGGCATCAACACTTTCTTGAACACATTCCATTGTGATCGAAGATTTGGCCCTGGAGAGACTGTAAGCAAAATTTGTGACTAATCTGCTGATGGCAGAGCAAAAGCAACTTCGTGTTGAAGTCTCACAGGACAAACTGGACTTCACAAACTGTGGCCCCGACTCTGAACACCATACTCTCTGATGATGAGTCCTGGGTGTACGGTACGCCCCGAAACCAAATCCCAGTCATCACAGCGGAAGCATTCCTCGTCACCGAAGGCAAAAGAAGGCCCGCCACATGCACAGCAACTTAAAGAGCAATGCTGACTGCTTTCTCCGACTCCCGCTATGTGATAGCTACCAGTACACACATTAATCGATCACTAAAGACTACTACAGGACTGTCCTTGGTTGCCTATTTAATGCCGTGTGGCACAGGAGACCTGACTTGCGGTTTAACAAGAACCTGGAGCCACCACAACAATGTGCCAGCACATTCCTCACTCTTGATTCAAACTTATTTGACGAAGGACCAGATTCCTGTGCTTCAACAGACTCTTTACTCTCCTGATATGGCCCCCGGCAACTTTTGGCTATCACTAACTCCAGGCGCCACTGGAAGGAATGCGATTTCACACAACATAGGACATTAGGGCAGCCGGCCTAAACTCCTTTCAGAGAGAGGCTTTTTAGACGTGCTTCCAATAGTGGAGGCACCGCTGGGAGAAGACGTGGAGTCCCAAGGAACTACTTTGAAGGTGATTAGGTGTACAACACTCCAGGTACGTCAGTTATTTTTCCCAGTCAAAGGTTGGATACTTTTCTAACAGACCTTATATAACAAATACCCATACCTCAATATGATATACAAATCATATCATATTTTATATTCATCATTAATAAATTGACCAAAATATCTGTCAAGTGAAAGTGAAAGGCTCATTCCAAGTTAAATTAAATTCCGTCCCAAACGTTAAGAAAATGGCATGAAGAAAAAGAACAAGAATCTGAATTATTTCAAGCTAAAAACATAATTATCACTTCTTAAATTCTCCACAACAGAAAAACTCATTACTTTAACTGCCCCTGGGGAAGTACATTTGACTTTTTTTCTTTCTCTCTTCTTTTTTCAAATTTAATCTCTCGTGGGGAAAAAAAAGGTGTTAATAAACTGGAAAGTATCAGATTCCTACATAATGTACATGAAAAAACAACAACAAATATCTAATAAATGGATGTTACTTACGGGAAAAATTTAAATGCTTTCACAGTGAAGCCATTCTTTGTAAAAGCTTCTTTAATTTCTTCTTCAGAAACTGTTGGGCTGTAAAAATTTAAGATGTTTTGTTAGTATTTCTGCTAAAAAAATTTAAGCAGGAAAAGGGCAGGTGAGTTGGGGGGAGGAGAGGAAAGGGGAGGGAGGAAGGGGTTTGTAGGAGCTCAACTGGAAATTTAAGTAAATACATGATTAACTCAAAGTTTATAATGGATATCTATATAAGTGACTACATAAGTAATACAATAATGTTTACGAGACCGCAGTCCCAATAATTTCCCCTCCACCTCCACCTCCATCCAATGGAACTGGAAATGCCGTGTGGCTAGGGCATCCCGTCGGGTGGACTGATCAGAGAAAATTGGACTGATCGAAGAAAATCTCCGACCCAGATGGGAATCAAACCCGGGCCACGACGAATGGTGTTCCGTCGCACTCATCATTCAGTTACCAGGGGCGGACCCCATCTAATGTTATTCTACATGCTATTTGTGAGTTTCCCGCACCCCAGCCCTCCACACACTACCAGAGTAAGAAATACCAATACTGTCCCATTGGTTTTTAAAGATTTTCCATTTATTCCTCACATATTAATCTGAGGGCCAACAGCCTTGCCGCGTGGTAACACCGGTTCCCATCAGATCACCGGAGTTAAGCACTGTTCGGCAGGGCTAGCACTTGGATGGGTGACCATCCATTCTGCCGAGGGCTGTTGGCACGTGGGGTGCACTCAGCCCTTGTGAGGCAGAGGTACACTGAGGAGCTACTTGACTGAGAAGTAGCGGCTCTGGTCTCTGAAACTGACAAGCCCCTCCATATCTGCATCCAGTGATGCCTGTGGTCCAAGGATGACACAGCGGCCAGTCGGTAACTTTAGGCCTTCATTGCCTGTTCGGAAGAAGTTTACTATTATCATTATTATTATTATTATTATTATTATTATTATTATTATTATTATTATTTCTCTCCCCTCTCAGACGCCACGTCTGGTCAAAGATGGAAAGTGACACAGACCTTGATCAAGTGTGACTTCCTTTTAACTGTACGGTATATGTTACATTGCATTTAGGAACTTTCGGGTAATTGAACATGTATCAATAATTACAGATTTCTGTAGTTGTATATATACGTTTGGATGTAGCTGTATTGCGTTAATGTACTGGTGGATATTGTGTGGTATTACTCCTGTCGTTGATAGTATAATTGGTATAATGTCAACTTTATCCTGATGCCACATGTCCTTTACTTCCTCAGCCAGTTGGATGTATTTTTCAATTTTTTTCTCCTGTTTCCTTCTGTATATTCTTTATATTGGGTATGGATATTTCGATTAGTTGTGTTCATTTCTTCTTTTTATTGGTGAGTATGATGTCAGGTTTGTATGTGGTGGTGTTTTATCTGTTATAACAGTTCTGTTCCAGTATAATTTGTATTCATCATTCTCCAGTACATTTTGTGGTGCATACTTGTATGTGGGAACATTTGTTTTATTAGTTTATGTTGTATGGCAAATTGTTGATGTATTATTTTTGCTACATTGTCATGTCTTCTGGGGTATTCTGTATTTGCTAGTATTGCACATCCGCTTGTGATGTGATCTACTGTTTCTATTTGTTGTTTGCAAAGTCTGCATTTATCTGTTGTTGTATTGGGATCTTTAATAATATACTTCCTGTAATATCTGGATGTTTATTATTTGATCCTGTATCGCAATCATGAATCCTTCCATCTCACTGTATATATTGCCTTTTCTTAGCCATGTGTTGGACGCGTCTTGATCGATGTATGGCTGTGTTAGATGATACGGGTGCTTGCCATGTAGTGTTTTCTTTTTCCAATTTATTTTCTTCGTACCTGTTGACGTTATGTGATCTAAAGGGTTGTAGAAGTGGTTATGAAATTGCAATGGTGTAGCCGATGTATTTATATGAGTGATTGCTTTGTGTATTTTGCTAGTTTCTGCTCATTCTATAAAGTATTTTTCTTAAATTGTCTACCTGTCCATAATGTAGGTTTTTTATGTCTACAAATCCCCTTCCTCCTTCCTTTCTGCTTAATGTGAATCTTTCTGTTGCTGAATGTATGTGATGTATTCTATGTTTGTGGCATTCTGATGGTGTAAGCGTATTGAGTGCTTCTAGGTCTGTGTTACTCCATTTCGCTACTCCAAATGAGTAGGTCAATATTGGTATAGCGTAAGTATTTGTAGCTTTTGTCTTGTTTCTTGCTGTCAATTCTGTTTTCAGTATTTTTCTTAGTCTTTGTCTGTATTTTACTTTTAGTTCTTCTTTAATATTTGTATTATCTAGGCCCTATTCTTATTTTTTGTCTGTATCCTAGATATTTATAGGCATCTGTTTTTCCATCGTTTCTATGGAGCCGCTGTGGTTATCCAATATGTAACCTTCTTGTTTAGTGCGTTTTCCCTTGACTATGCTATTTTTCTTACATTTGTCTGTTCCAAAAGCCATATTTATATCATTGCTGAATACTTCTGTTATCTTTAGTAATTGGTTGAGTTGTTGATTTGTTGCTGCCAGTAGTTTTAGATCATCCATGTATAGCGAATGTGTGATTTTGTGTTATTATGTTCCTGTAATACTATATCCATAATTTCAATATAATAGAGGGAAACATTCCACGCGGGAGCGTCTTTCCGCTCCCGGGATTGGAATGACTCCTTACCCTCTCCCTTAAAACCCACTTCCTTTCGTCTTTCCCTCTCCTTCCCTCTTTCCTGATGAGGTAACAGTTTGTTGCGAAAGCTTGAATTTTGTGTGTATGTTTGTGTCTGTTCGTGTTTCTATCGACCTGCCAGCACTTTCGTATGGTAAGTCACATCATCTTTGTTTTTAAATATATATCCATAATTTGTATTATTTAGCATGTTGGATAGTGGGTTCAGAGCAAGGCAGAATCAGAAAGGACTTAATGAGTCTCCTTGGTATATACCACGCTTAATCTGTATTGGCTGTGATGTGATATTATTTGAGTTTGTTTGCATATTAAGTGTAGTTTTCCAATTTTGCATTGCTATGTTTAGGGACTGTATCAATTTAGGATCTACTTTGTGTATTTCCAATATTTGTAGTAACCATGAGTGGGGTACACTATCAAAAGCTTTTTGGTAATCAATGTATGCGTAGTGTAGCGACCTTTGTTTAGTTTTAGCTTGATGTGTCACCTCTGCATCTATTATCAGTTGCTCTTTACATCCTCGTGCTCCTTTGCAGCACCCTTTTTCTTGTTCTTTTATAATTTTGTTCTGTTTTGTATGTGTCATTAATTTCTGTGTTATGACTGAAGTTAATATTTTGTATATTGTTGGTAGGCATGTTATGGGGTGATATTTTGCTGGGTTTTCTGTGTGCGCTTGATCTTTAGGTTTCAAATAAGTTATTCCTTGTGTAAGTGTATCAGGGACTGTATACGGGTCTGCAATGTAACTTTTAAATAATTTAGTTAGATGTGTTGAGGTGAACTTCTTTAGCCAGAAATTTGCTATTTTATTTTTTCCAAGGGCTTTCCAATTGTGTGTAGAATTAATTGCTCGAGTGACTGCATATTGCAAAATTATCACTTCAGGCATTTGCGGTATCATCTTGTGTGTGTGTGTGTGTGTGTGTGTGTGTGTGTGTGTGTGTGTGTGTGTGTGTGTTTCTGCTTGTATCCACTGTGCATGTCTTATGTTGTACCGGGTTTGACCATATGTTGCTACAGAAGTGTTCCATGTCTGTTATGTTTGGTGGATTGTCTATTTTAATTTGTGTGTTATCTATTGTCTGGTAAAATTTCTTTTGGTTTGTGTTGAATGTTTGGTTTTGTTTCCTCCTATTTTCACTTTTTTTGTATCTTCTGAGTCGTTTGGCTAATGCTTGTAATTTCTGCTTCTTTTCGTCTAATTGCTCTGTCGCTTCTTGTTGTGAGATTTTACCTAACCTTTTTTGTTTTTTTTCCGAGATTTCATTTCTTATAAATTGTGTTAGCTGTCCGATGTCTTTTCTCAGTTTTTCTATTTTGATCTGTAGCCTGTGTTGCCATGCTGGTTTTGTGGGTTTCTTCTGTGTGTTGGTTGGTTCTGATCTCTGCCTAGTGTGTATATTTAGTGTAGTGAGTGCTCCTATATAAACCAGTAGTTGTAACTCTTCCATAGTTGTGTTTTCATTTATTTTGTTGTGTATGATTGTGTTGATAGTTTTTATTGTTGTTTCGACTTGTGGGTTATTTGGTGGTCTATGCAAGAATGGTCTAATGTCTGTATTTGTGACTTTGTATTCTATATATGTCAGCTGAAATTTTTCTTCTATATCTAACGTGCGTCACTTCGTGTTCTATTTGTGCTTGTTCTGGTGGCTGTCTAAAGATTTCGTTTTCCTCCAATTGTTTAATTGATGCGTGTTGTTCTTTTTTTTGTTTGCTCTGGGATGTTTGAGTCCATTACTGTATTTTCTTCTTCTTCTGATTGCACATTATTTTGTTCCAGTATTTGTTGTACTTGTTGTTTGATGTTTTCTAATTCTAACTGGGGTACCCTGTTAGTTTTGATTATTACACGGATCTGATCAGCTAGTCATTGTTCTGTTAAAAATTTTAATTCTGGGTATCTGGTAATAAATGTTGTGTATACTTGTGATCTGTATCCAGTTGTGTTGGTTCTTAAGTTTGTTGCTTGGTAATAACAGAACATGAGGTGTCTGTTAACTTCATCTGACCATCTCATCCTCTGTCTGTTTTCCTTCTAGAGTGGTTGCAGGAAGCATATCCTGCGAAACACCTCTGTTTGGATTTAAATCATTTTCTGTGTGGCTAGCAGTGTCGTTACCATTGTGGAAAGGCACAAGGTTCAAGCGTCATCCCCGACCATAACAGCGCTTGTCCGAGGGTTCATTAGTTCTGTCCTGAGCCAACTAATCACACTAAAAGGGGGGTTAGCCCTATTAGTGGTTTGTTCTTTTCGTCGCCTTTTACGACTGGCAGAACACACCGGAGGCCTATTCTTTTCCTGGGCCTCCACGGGCATTATTATTATTATTATTATTATTATTATTATTATTATTATTATTTCTTTCTTTTTCTCAGACGTTATGTCTGGTCAAAAATGGAAAGTGACGCGGACCTTGATCAAGCGTGACTTCCTTTTAACTGTGTTGTTATTATCTGAGGAGTTTCTCCCCTTCTACCTCACATGGGTTGTGCAGAACTATAACTTCAACAGAGAAATCACTAGTAGCAGCATCTGCACTATAACTCGTCTGTTTTTTTTTTTTTACATCTTACCTTTTCTTCCTTTCCTCTCTGTTAAATTTACCTCATTATATGTTCACTAACATTTGACAGCCATCCACTTCTACCACACTTAGGGTAAGGATTTAAGATCAACAGTAATTACACCTACAAAAAAAAAAAATTCGTTGCTTTTCCCACCTTCCACATTAAAATAACAAAAACATTAGAATGCAAACACTAAGTAACAAGTACTAAATACAGCCACTCACCTACAGCTAATCGACAGACAGTGCACAGACATACACAACACTTCATGGACTACTAGTCAGCCTCCCTGCCCCAAACCCCACACACGATACCCAAAGGTATCGTCTTGCAGTAAAATTCTATTAAGTGTTACAGTCTGCGTGTGCATGTTAGCATCTACGCGTGGGAAAGAAAGTGTAGCATCTCAAAATTTGTTCTTAAAATCTCTCTAATGTTGTATGTGTTTTCCTCTCTTTACTTTCCAAATTCTAATGTGACGCTTAATGCTTACATTACTCAAGTTAGGTACTTAATTATAAACCAAATCCTTGCTTGTGTGCGCGCTAATGTTTTGGTAATGGGGACCTGAGAGTACTGGAATTATCTTTTTTTGTTTTTAAATGACCAAACACACAAATTTAAATGGCTGTCACAATATGACAGAAGACAAAGCCCTAGTGCTTTGAAACTGTTAAAAGAAATGGTGATTGGCAAGCTTTCCGATTGCAATGTTCGGTTTTGCAAAAACTTCAACAGCCTTTTCTCCAAAATTGTCTTTGCTTGTTTTCTTCTTTTGGCTCTATTGAAGCCATCAACAAATGACAGGCTACTCAAACAATGGAAAATCCACATTGTTGGATGGCAAACTACTGTTTCTTTTGAGAACCAGCAGTATTTTCCACCAGTGTACAAAGTTGCGCTCCAATTTTAGATGTTTCTCGACATCATTTTTCTATTCCCATCCAATCCAATAGTGAAAATATCTTCAGAATATGAATTCTGTCCTTTCATGTGCACTGATAGTTGTGTGACCCTTACTCGACAACACTGTAGATAGAACCAGTATGGAGTAAGGAGCAATCAAGAAAGTTTTCACTCTAAGGCAGTACATACAGTCCAAACTCAGTAACCCAATTGGGCACAAAATTGGCATGAACACTGAGGCAATCATCCCACTGATACACCAGATTGAAGATAGTGTTTGGTAGAACACTGTGTCCTGCTGCGTGCTGAATTCCTTAACTGCCCGCTGCACATCCCTTAAGGCCTTTTGTAATGGATCAAAGACACATTAATGACATGGGATGATATCAGGTCTGTAGAGCAAATGCTCAATTGTCTTCCACTTGAGATGTGACTTCTGCATTATGAAATTTGAAGTATGGGATGTGCATTACAATGAAATTTGCACACCATTCCGCAACGGTTGTTTTCAGACAGACATGCTGCCCCATAACATTCTTCCAAAAAAATGTCTACCAGTGTTTGTCCTTCAGAAGCCAAAAAAAGAATAATAGAATGCTGGTCTTCTTTGGACACATTTGGTAATAATGTCGCCACAGTTGACGTTTCCACATGTAATACACGTACGTAGGAAAGACACAAGTGTCACACTAATCTCTTTCCTAGACGTTGTTGCTTATTACTCGCTTCAGAGTCACGCTATGTTGCATGGAAGTTGCCACAACACCCTCAAACAGGAATGTTTTGACTGCCCCTTACTTAATATATACATAAATTGAAAGGAACTATTCACACATTAGGGAAGACTTCGGCATTGTTGAAGAACTGGTTTTCCGGTCGGTATAGTACAGAGTGGCAGTCTGCTGCAAGCATAAATGAACTGGAATTACCGCCGCCAGTGGGGCGAAGAATGGTGTACTTCCTCTTGCAGGGCAGCCAGTCTAACCTTGGGTTCTGAGCAAGAAAAACTGCATCATCATAGGTAATACTGATACTTTCTGGTGTTGTGAGGGTCATATCTAACTCCGTGAAGGACCAGGATTAGTTTCTGCACTAATTTTAAAAGTACACAAAGAAAACACCAAACAACACAAAGCATTCGGTAACAGAAGCTGCGCAAATGTCTACCAAGATTTGCAGTATCATGAGCGATGTAATTCATGCCTGACCTATATTGTTGTGTATCCAACCACAGTTCAAAACACTCAACATAAAAATTACCACCTTATACCAACTCTTAACTTTAACAAAGTATTTCACAGCAGCTGCTTCTAAAGTAAGATTAAATATGACAAACTTCGTTGGTGTGCCTGCGTGGTTCCTCGATAAATCCGTGTATAAGAAACGGACGAACAAAGGGGGTTTCCTTGTTCTAAATCGATGCTGGCCCCCATGACTAGCTCTTACATTGCATTACATGGTGTGTACTTTAAAGCTGCTGTAAATGTTAAAACACTGTCAAACTTTGCTAGTTTGTCGAATTATTTGGCAATATGCAGGTTTGTTTGACATGTTTGACCAATAGACTGTTTTTCACCTGTTAGAAGAGTTTTAATTACTGGCCAATTAGTGAAAATGCTTGACAACGTATGTGTTTATGTATTGCCACATGTGTCTAGTGAAAACAGTTTTTCTCACTGTATCTTCAGTTTCCACAACCACTGAAACTATGCGTTCCCATGATGTGTTAATTTAATGAACTTAGTTAGATTTTCATATATATAATTCTCTCCCAGTTTCAGCCATTCCCTGGACCATCATCTTTCTTTCTTTCTTTCTTTCTTTCATTCTTTCTTTCTCTTGTACACACAGTGCTTAAGTCATTGCAAGAAATACTTCGCAATAGTAGTTGTTCCCACTAGTATCAAAATAATTTGCGACAGTTTCTTTGGAAGTGAGGTTTAATATAACGAAGTCTGTAGCTACATCTATAAAGTTAATCGAGAAATCCATGGATAAGGAAGTAGTTATTAAGTTTGAATGTCTACAGGAGCTTATATACAGACAGTTCTATTACCCACAGTTGGTGTAGTATAAGAGCATTGAGCACACTCCTACATCACTGCATTCATCTATTTTTCATTTTGCAAACACATTCTTAGGCACATTTCTAAATTAGGCTTTTCCAGATCTGCAATACCAGTAACCAAAATTAGTTACATTTTTTATATTTATGTACAGAAAATAAGGCTACTTTAAATTATCTCTGATAAGATAGCCCATTTGGGTACGATATCCCATGAAATAGCAAATATTCCAGGTTTTCACAACTTGAGACAAAGTTCACGTCTATATTCACATTTATCATAAATGCAAATTTATTGGGTCCCGATTTATTACTTTTTAACAGTTTCATAATATATCTATACCATATCTTACTATTTTTTACAAAGTAATTTTGCTGTGTTTATGTCACTGTTTTAAGCAACATCCCTATCTTTAAATATTTGGGCTATTGCCCAACAAATGAGTATTCTTGTTTTGTCAGTAACTGTAACCATTTGCAAATAAGCCGTTTTAAAGCTGACACTTCCTGGCAGATTAAAACTGCGTGCCACACCGGGACTCGAACTCGGGACCTTTGCCTTTCGTGGGCAAGTGCTCTACCAACTGAGCTACCCAAGCACGACTCATGTCCCGTCCTCACAGCTGTACTTCTGCTAGTACCTGGTCGCCCACCTTCCAAACTTTACTGCTTTACAACAATATATGAATTACTTAAAACTAAAATAAGAGTTCTGGACAAGAGAAATACACTTACGGAATGTTGGAAAGATGAAGCGTTGGTGATGGTGGATAAATGTTCTGATAATTCTTGGAGCCAGGTTTCTTAAAACGATGCAGAACTGAATTTGTAAAATCTTTTGTAAGGCCAGCATCTGGTTGTCCTTCCTTTGGCAGCTGAACTGTCTGATGCTTAGAAGGCATTACACGTATCTGCTTCCCAAATACTCTCAATTTATCCAAGTGTGTCATGGCTAGGTGAAAAAACAAAAATTATTTTACATTAAGATTCATGACTGATCACCCAGACATAATAAAGAGATTGAAGGAAGGACAGTAATGGGTAGACTAACGTAATATAGAATCTGTTTAACCCTTTGGATGTTGTAGATGTGCTTGCTACCTATCTAGCTGGGCACTAAGTAGTCGTCACACGAGGCTGTGTTACAAGAATGGCAAGCCTCACCCTATGACGAATATTTCTGGAGAGCTTACTATCGTAACTCCTGCCATTGCTCTACTATTTGTCACCGCTGAAACGAACATTACTGTACGTGTCAAGTTTAATTTGTGACGTTGAAACTTTGTTGCGAATGTACAGTTGTTACAAATTTGCAAAAATGTAAAGATACCTTTTCATTCAACAGTTTCTGATCCAAGTTAGGTAGTCCTTGTTGAAAGCTACCATCACTTTCACATACTTCAGATTCCAAACAACATCAATTGCATCTCTTGTTGAAACCTAATCTAGTGACAGATGGTTTAAGATTGTTGCTTTCAGATTCCGTTGAGGAGTTATCACTTGTCATAAAATAATTCATCATCACTGTTGCTCTTTGTATCTTCATGGATCCCTTCCTCATTGCAACTATGCTGCCTTGCTATTTTCTCTGTAGAACAGATGATGAGAAAAACAGTACAATGCCCTGTTGATGAGCAACAAGAAAAAAAGCGAAGTCAAATGCAGTACAATGAGATCGCAACAAAGTACCTGCACACAACTTGGCAGTCAGAAATGTGGAAACTGCCAATATGGGTCTGAAATTCTGCTGTATGCATAAAATCACTAGCAGCACACTGGTACCCGAGAGATGGTGCACCTATACTCATCATCAGTACTCAAGAGATTGGCAAAGAGTAATCAGTAGTGTGGAAGGAAAAACTGAAATGCTAAATTTGTCAACAGCAGTCAAAGGGTTAAAAAGATTACAACCTCCTGTCATTAGTGCACAGGCATCAATTTTTGCTGCTTGTTGCCTAAAAAGTGGAATCATCTCAATTTCTTAGTGGTGATGAGTTGCTACAGTCACAAACTTTGAACTATGATCCCCCTGTGACTGGGTATTGGTATACCACTACCTTAAAATACAGAATGATGTATCTCACTAAAGTTACATGTATTCACCTTACTTGCTTAGTGCATTCTCTGCAAAATGTTTTTCACTTAGAAGCAATAAAATTACTGACAATGTCTTTTCAGTCCTACACTATGTATGATGCCTGCAATAGATAAAACTAAAACCACGTTACAAATGAACATGTTTGCTACAAAGCTTTTTTTGGGGGGGATACATGTTTAATTGCAAATCACACATTTAATATTCTAATATCTGGAATGCTTATCTATGGTAACAGTTTCTGCAAAAGCTTAATTAAGTTAAGCTATTGCTTACGTTGCTGTGAAGTAATTTCTTTGAAACAATACTTCTTTTGATGTCAGTTATAGTGGTATCTTTATTTTATCAGCGCTGGATGTTATAACATAATCCAATCAGTAATCTTTTACAAAATTTACAAGAAAAAAAAAAGAAATTAACAACCCACTGAAGAACACCTGTAATTTAGTGAAATTTATTACATCTTTCAGAAGGCAGAACTTTGAGCAGCACTTTTCCACTCATCTCTAACACCCTTAAGTGATTATTTTATGAGCATACACCTCTGCCTCTTTCCCTTAGCGCAGGCTGGTGCTGTCTCATCACACATTTCTCACTCTGCAAACATTGTTTTTCTCATTTGTGAATCAAAATTAAAATGGATTGTGATCAATCAATGTATTTAAGTATATTACATTTTATTTATCATGAATTTAAAGAACATATTCTGTCAATGTTCTAAAACAAGGTGCTACTCGCATTCCAAGCGACAGTACTGTGTGTTTTTTGAAAGCTTATTCTCATGCATACGCCACGGCGCCTTTAATATTTTCCATATGGTGCTTGGCAAAAAGTCCAGAAAATTAGTTACTAAAGGTGAGATAATCTGAATGTTTGAGGCGTGCATCCAATTTATGACCCTTTGTAGTTCAGAGGACACAGCCCAGTGCCGGTAACTCAGGAATGTATGATCTCATCTATCAACATCTCCTATATTCTTGTTATACTGCCTATCACCACAATGATTTTGCATGATGCTGTTTCTGAATTTGCTTCTACAATTGCACAAAATGCATCTCACCCTTCAATTCAATCAACATTAGGTTGTATCTATATGCTGTTCTGTATTCTTTCTTCAGTTTTTCATTTTTCGTTGCATCAGACGACTCTCTCCTGTCTTGCCACGACTGACAATGTCACTGTTCTTACTTGTCGTCCCCATGTGGATTAGTGTACCAGTTATTGACACAAACACAGTATTTTTTTTTAAGCTCTGGCTGAGAAACCTGAAGTTCTCTTTTTATTCTTTACTAAACATGTTTCAATATCTATGATTTGTCATATAAAATGGGTCTCTATTTTTGTTAAATGTCACAAAAAACTTTTGAGGTTTTCTATTTTTGGTCTCAACTACTGTTACTCTGGGGGAAAATTAACACAACAGTAATTACTTCCAATGGCTCAGGGATTTGAAACCCATTCAATTGAACTACAAATATAGTAAACGGAGAGTAATTAAATAACAGAAATAGGTAACACACACTGCAGAGGTAAGGTATTTTACCACATTTGGCAGAGCATCAAGTGAAAGCCACGATTTCAATTGCAATTTAACAAAAAAAAGTATTTCAAATATTTGTAATATCTTAAAATTTTATGGCAGCGGGACAAAATTGTAACTGCATTTACCCAAGTGAGCTTGGTGTGGTTCAGCCATCTGAATAAGGGCACTATCCTTTTTATTGTACAAGATCTTCACACGCTGTACGTCGCCATACACACCTGAAAGAAAACAAAAGTGTAGTAAACTTGGTGCTGCATACTACACAAGGGCCATCAACTTCAAAAGGACTATTTTCTTCTCTATTTTCAGTTATGTAATTCTGTGGGTTACAGGTGTGACAGATCAAAAATTGTTTATCTGCACTCTGTTTGTGAGCTTTGTTATTTGGCTCATTTTAGTGTAATCTGAGAACACAGCGGCACTACACAACAACAAATGTGTGATGTTTGCATTTTCAATGTCCAGATTTATTGATACCATGCAACAGTTCATAGATTAAATTTGAAATTGAAAAGCAAGATAGTAATTTATATTAATTAATGTGTTCACCGTCAGTTTCTTCGAAGGGACAGGGACGTCCACACTTACATCTACGTGTTTAAATACCCATTCTAAAATGATTACATAATGCTACAAAATAGATGTATTCAAAACAACTGAAATTATTGGATAAATGACACTGTTTAAAATACAGTCAAAAGATGAAAGTAAGTTTATCATTATTGGCACAATATGACATTTTGATTAAGTAATTATTTTGTTAAGTATGTGCCCAACATCTCACATAGGTACCCTCACAATTTCTACTTTGTATCTTTGCTACACAATGTAAGTCAGATTTTGTTTAAAACACAAAGAACCAGCAGGTAAACAAGGAGTTACTTCATCTAATGGAACTAAAACTTTAGAAGACATTTGGAACACGAAAAGAGCAGTTTATTTTACCAGTCATGGATGCAGCTTACAGTTACTGCTACACCATGAAAACATAATTTTGAAATTATTCAGCTCCACTTTATATAGATCCTTTTGTTTTAACAAAGTACCACCCCCCCCCCCCTTCCAAGTTTATTACACTGCCAAATTACAAATTTGGCCTTTCAAGAATACAAGAACTGAAATAGCAACCACCAGTCTACTTCTTTGCAAAATATTTCCGATAATCCTGCTACAATGATCTGATTGGGCCAAACTTCAACTGAACAGAAAAAAGTTTTGGGCCACCATTCACATGTTTCCCAAAATAAATTTGCAGGGTCAGAGCACAAGTAAAACCTGGAATAGAAGTATTACGAACAAGAAGTAAACAAAAAGACTTAACACCCACAAGCTGAAGTATGAAACAGGAAAGAATTTTCTTATAAAGACAAAAATAAAATGTTGAATTTTAACTGAAAACACAATCAAGCATAAGCAAGAACACCACATTGATCTTCCAAAAAATAATTATTTAGTGGTACTCAGAAAAAGTAAACACTGTTCAGTTTCAAGCAAAGAATAACATTCCTTTTGAGTTGCATGCAATTCATTATGGAATCTGATGTGAAAGCCTAGTCAAGCTACAGGGTGTGTTCACAGGAAACTTCAATGAAGCTGTGCACACACTAATTGTATGTGTATTTTATGAGATTTTACAAAAGTAGTTTTATATCAAAGCACAACAGGAATCTGCTTAAACAATGAAAAGTACAAATGACAGATGAATTCACAATGAAGCAAAACAAAAAAATGAAAAAGTACTTTTGCTACAAAAGCTTAGTTAGTCACATGCTCTTTAAAAAACAGACCTAATCCAGAATGCATGATGTTAACAATTCTTTTAAAGAGAAATGTTCAATTATCCTACAATGCAGGTGGAAAATTAACAACAAACTAATTAGATCTAAAAGTGAGGAAAAATCTCTAAAGAAAAAAATACATTATCTAAAACCAAAACAAAGCAATTAATGGTAATTAATAATAAAAAAGTTGTGTGCATAACGTACCAAATAGGGTAAAGAGAGCTTCAGGCGTGACCATCTACGAAGTGAGAGAGAGCAGAAGTAGATATATATTTGCGTAGATTTTCATAGAGTTGAAGAGCAGTGGGATTAAATATATTTTTTGATGTCCAGGGCAGGGGGACACACCGCACCACACAGGTCAGGCGGAGAAGATATGTTTGGAAAAAAAGAGAAACAAAAAGAGATTGAGAAAATTAAATCATGATACAATGGTAATGATGATAAACTCATGTTTTCAGAGAAAAAGCAATGTAATTAATTTACCAGTTAAAAACAAAATGATACCAATGGAACAAAATTTAGTGATTACTGCTGGAAATAAACATACATTGCTTTCTTCTCTGTTTCATAGTTGAAGTTGTAGCTTATTCTATAAACAAAAGATTTACACTAATGAGATAAACATAACTTCACTACACTGTGTTGTGGCAAGATGTTCCATGTCACAGTAGTGATAGGACACCAGAATCCAGTAAGTACTAGTCTAGAAGATAGTTAGTTCTGGAAAAAAATCAGTACATATTCTACCAGGAATGATGAGTGTGAATGTAAGGAAAAAACAAGTTCAGTATAAAAGTAACCATGCAGCTAGCTGAATGTTACAGCTGCAAATAACACACTCTTGTTAAGCAAAAACTTGTTATTCTCCAGTAAGCAGTAAGTATTGTCGTGTACATTTTAAAACAAGAGGTTACAAAACAATACAGCTGTGATGGCCACTCTTGACATTAAAAAATTGGTAGAATATAAGCAATCACCACAAAACAATGGGCCAGAAATGCGTCTAATAGATTCAATTAACAGACCAATGACTTATGAAATAGATGTAATATTAACAGCCATGTGAATGTTGCATGTACCTAGTAAACTGAACACTTTAAGCAAACAAAACCGGGAATGCATAATGAACTCTATGGCCTACTGGTCAATGAATTCCTTATAAATATAATGAAACATGCGAAGTACTGTCTTTGCTATTTATCGGCATAGTAGTATTAATGCACTTATCTGGAAGTAAGATTTTTACCGTCAGAAAATCAATGCCAAGACTTTAAATACACTAAAGGTTGCAACTGCCACTACATGTTATGCCACAGACCAGGCAGTATAAACATTGTGCTATTACACATCCAAATGTGAGTATAAAATATTATATTTGGATGTATTTTACGGTCTTGTTGCTGAATTTGTTCCCACTAAAGAGATTTAAAGTTTAAATTACCCAATTTCTGAAACCATCTGTATTAAGGAAAGCAATTCTTCACAGTAATTATCCCCTCAAACAACAAAAATGCACAAAAAAAGGTTCATAATTAATTATGCCAGTAATTATGAAAGTGTTATAAAGAACAGAACATATTTTCTGGTCATGCCCTAATACACTGTGTGATATGCTAGAATGTTTCATTTGAAACCTACACATATTCTCGCTACAGATAATACGGCATTCTCAACAATACTAAACACCAAATAAAGTGTCACAGGAACAAAATGCCTGCAATTATCGAGAATTTACACTTTGATCATAAGGCAAGACGAGAGAAACTGAGAAGAAAGTAAATCTTTGAAGTAATAAATACTTTTCCTGGGAGGGGAAAGAAAGAAGATAGTTGCTGCAAAACTCTCATGCTATCAACATTTTATGGCTGCACCAGTGTTATACTGAACATTTGTTGCCTGCCGTCTAGCAGAAACCATATCTTGGCTTGTGGAACTCCTAGTTCCTTCCTCATGAAGTAGTGGTGGAGAGATTAGAGGATCTTAAAAAGGAACAACAGGTCACAGGATGAGAGGCACCCATCTATTGCAAGAATAAGATACGTCCCTCTCATCTTAGTGAGTGATTTGAGCGTTCCGTCTTTTATAAAATCTTCCTCAATCTATCCACCTCTTCTACTGGAGAGTTTCACATGCTAGGATAGCTATTTCCATAAGTGTATGGAATCAGTACTGTACATTTCGCTCCTTGAAGGTAAGTATTTGCCAGCACTTATGTGTCAAATAGTTTTAACGAAAAAGGCTCTCATACCTTTTTCTATCCACTTTTGCATAGGGAATACCCTAGTGCCTAACAATATCTTCCTTTCTGTCATAACCACTAGTTAAAGGGGGGCTTCACTCGAACAACATTCATTGTATTTGAATGTAGCCAACATCACTGGTGCCATATATATATACAGGGTGATGAAAAAGTCTGTATAAATTTGAAAACTTAATAAACCACGGAATAATGTAGATAAAGAGGTAAAAATTGACACACATGCTTGGAATGACATGGGGTTTTATTAGAACCAAAAAGAAACAAAGTTCACAAATGTCCGACAGTTCACAAATGTCGGACAGATGGTGCATGAAAGATCTCTTGCGCGCGTAGTTTGGTGATGATCGTGTGCTCAGCCGCCACTTTCGTCGTGCTTGGCCTCCTAGGTCCCCAGACCTCAGTCCATACGATTATTGTCTTTGGGGTTACCTGAAGTCACAAGTGTATTGTGATCAACCAACATCTCCAGGGATGCTGAAAGACAACATCCGACGCCAATGCCTCACCATAACTCCGGACATTCTTTACAGTGCTGTTCGCAACATTATTCCTCGACTACAGCTATTGTTGAGGAATGATGGTGGACATATTGAGCATTAAAACTTCCTGGCAGATTAAAACCGTGTGCCCGACCGAGACTCGAACTCAGGACCTTTGCCTTTCGCGGGCAAGTGCTCTACCATCTGAGCTACCGAAGCACGACTCGCGCCCGGTCCTCACAGCTTTACTTCTGCCAGTATCTCGTCTCCTACCTTCCAAACTTTGGATATTGAGCATTTCCTGTAAAGATCATCATCTTTGCTTTGTCTTACTTTGTTATGCTAATTATTGCTATTCTGATCAGGTGAAGTGCCATCTGTCTGACATTTTTTGAAATTTTATATTTTTTTGGTTCTAATAAAACCCCATGTCATTCCAAGCATGTGTGTCAATTTTTACCTCTCTATCTACATTATTCCGTGTTTTATTCAGTTTTCAAATTTATAGTGACTTTTTGATAACCCGGTACATCAACACCCTGTATTATGAGTACAACAATACTTTAAGCCTCTTGGGATATTTTCTTACTATTGTTTCAGCAGGAATTTTAACTGTATGTAACATACAATTAAAACTGATATGAAAAATTTAACTGCACTTGCATTTAATAGGATTGGTTTAGAAATAAGAATTTGGTCTTTTTACCGCCAATTATAGTATCCAATGACAAGTTGTTTGAATTACTTACAATTAAGAAAGTTAAAATTGGTTTTGGATGGATAGAGCTGCACGCCCGTATGCACACAATATCCACGTGAGTGTTCTGTACAGTACAGACCACGGCTACTTTTTCAACTCGCTATATCCTATCCCTTATGGGTGCCATTGGCAATGCACGAGTGAAGGTAAGACTGACAGAGCAGGGAAACTGATGTGATTCCATACCAACAAGTAAATAAGACCTTACAGAATGTCACCTCAGCAATCTTCAAAACTGTGCCAAAGAAGTACATTCCATACAAATATGCACACACACAGAATTCTAAGGAAATAATGTACTGTTCAATAACAATTACAGGCTTACGAGGGAAGCTGTGAACTCAACAAACCATTTCATTAAATTATAAATAACAAACTGACTATAGTACCAAAAACAAAAATTACAGAGAATTCAAAAGGCTATTTCTAGTGACTGATGTATCTACTGAAGCATGATCTATTTCCTTGTCACACTTTTCAAACTTACTTAACTGCCTAATATTTAACATTTTAACCTAGCTGACAAAATGGACACAAATACTCAAATAGAAATAAAACAATGTAAAAAACAATCTTTGCTTTAATCACACATTTTTTGAAGTCCAGATCCACAGCAGACGTACACCTGCCGGCAGCTGTCACAGGTGCACACACACATTTTTCTCCAAGAACGGATCCCTTACACTATTTGCTGTATAAGCTGACAGTAAATTGTACCAAAAAAATCTCCACCGCTTGCTATTATGTCAACATGCTTTAAGCATCAGGAGCACTCACTGCAAACACGTACGACTATAATGGGTGACCCGAAACAGATTTCTGCTGTTGTGAAGTACGAGCATGAAGAATTTTTGCGATGTATGATGAGAGAATTTAACAATTCCCCTTTAATAACAGTGAACAAAGAACGGATAGCTTCACTGCTGAAATCAAGTACAACAAAATACACCACGTGACTTGATTATAGCACCATTAACCCAAGCAGCCAGCCTGTGGCATTGTTCAAAGTAATGGAAAAAATATAAGAAACTTTCAGGAAAGGAATAATGATGTCAACCCCTACAGATTGCATCTGAATCAATCACACAGTGTAAGAGATTCCATTTATTCTACGATGCTAGTTCTGCAGAAAATGTTTCTTCAAACTTTGTTGGCAGCCAGAAGTTACGTAGAACATACAGCTCCTCATTTAACATATAATTGTATATTTTTCTCAATTTTCATATGCTCTGTAACAGCCACGGAAAATGAAGTCAGTTAATGAGCGCCTTTGTACTGAGAGTAAGACTCATAATTAATAATTACAAAAGGTTTAGATTCGTTTAGTATATTATTGAATCACATCAGTAAACTTTTGATCTGAAGTTCAGTATGTGATGAAATGTATCTTTTGTATGGTTCAGGCTGGAACACAGCCCACACAAATGCAACATCCGAGTTTAAGTGCCAGTCTCGGCAAATGATGTCAAGAAAAAAGATAAGAGGGTTGTAACAAAGTATACAGATTTCTTTTGTGATAATTTGAAATGTAATTTCTTGTGTGCAATGTCTTTGGGGGGGGGGGGGGGGGGCAGTGGAAAGAGAGGTACATTTAATAATTTGAAACCTGGAAGAAGAAGAAGAAGAAGAAGAAGAAGAAGAAGAAGTAGTAGTAGTAGTAGTAGTAGTACAAACTAGAGGAAGCTTCCACAGCTGGAATAACCAAACACATGTAGTGTAATTCTTACAGAACTACAACCTAAACACAGGGTGTTGCTTTTTTGTATTTTGTCTATGAACAAAGGCATTGCTTTTGAAATTTAAAAAAATCATCAAAACTTTATTGAACACAGTACTGAGTAAATAAGAAACTACCAATTAAGTTTACCTGTACATCCACGTTCTTCAAGACTTATTTGAAACTAAGTGAAGGCAACAATTCAACACACTGGAGGAAATTGTGTTAATGGGATCTTACAAAGTTGTGACAGTGCATAACAAATGTGAGTTATGAGATGCATAGTGAAATGATTATCAAACAAAATGTTCATATGTGCTTTTGCATTAATTTTAAACACTGTAATCATTGTGACTTATGATAATTATTTTCAGAACATCTAACTTCCTCTTAAACACAACAGTGAAAAAGGCAAATATGAACAAAACACTATGAGAATGCAGTTTATGACAACATGAGTGCAGGACAGAACAGTACAATTACTCAGGATGAGAGGGGAGGGGGAGGGGGGGGGGGGGGGGGGACGCTGTTTAAAGTTATTTTTGTAACTGTAATGAACTATACCTCTTCATTCAGATTGCTGACAAGCAGTACACATCCACCAGTATTTAGTGAGCCAGCCAAGCGAATTCCAGCGCCACCAAGAGCAGTGGTTGCTGCTGCACCAGCCATCTGGAAACCAGCTAGAGGCATCCCAGCTGCTGTAAAAAAGTTTATCTTAATCTAGATCCTTCTTGTACATATTTATTTACTGAGCTAGTGTAATTGTGGCTCTTGAATATTAATTACAAAAGTTCCTTGGGCCAGCGTAGTGCAGTTACAAGTACTAACTACTTGCAGATTATTACATTACTCACACCTTTAACATTTTTCAATAGGTTCCATAAACAAATCCGACACGTGTTTTCTTCGTTCAGTTTGATATTTTCTTCGAATGACCCAAGATTAACCAATAAAAGTACTAACTACTTATTAAGTGCTTTGAAACAATAAGTCAACAAAGCATAAATATAAAAGAACAAAAATTCTATAGCTGACCTATGACAATTCTCATCCATTTTTGCTAGATTAATGGGATGCTAATCCACAGGGGGGATTTATAGACATGCAATGAAAATTTATTGCTTTTCTCTGAAGACAATTACTCATAGCAATTCTTGTTTCTTAGATTTTGGCCATCTATGGACCACGTGAAGTAAATTTCCTTACTGGTTTTTTATCATTCCTGTATTTCTCTTCATTCTTTCAGTGTGCACTAACTTTTCTTTCACTTGTCAATACTGTGACGTGCTTTCTGACCTGTTCTTGAAACCCTTGAACTCGCTAATCCTATTTCAAAAAGTTTGCCGGTCTAGAATTTCTGCTTTCATAACACTGATTCCTGCGGAATCCTTTTTCACTACACTGAACCAACTGATCTGCATTTTGGCACTTTTGCTTCATTACTTCTTTTCATCCCAGCATCCCAGTACCTCCAATGCTTTTTGGACCAAATATTTTCCATAGCACCTTCCTTTCCTTTTTCCATAACTCTTTAATTTCTTGATTTTTGTTGAGAACTAAATACCATATTTACTCGAATCTAAGCCGCACTTTTTTACCGGTTTTTGTAATCCAAATAACCGCCTGCGGCTTATAATCGAATGCAAAGTAAGCGGAAGTTCTGAAAAATGTTGGTAGGTGCCGCCACAACCAACTTCTGATGTCGAATATATGCAGCTCTATAAAAGAGGTGGATGACAAGCTTTTTTTCTCCACCCCGAGTTTCGACCACTGCATATCCATACATTATCCAACAAAGTAAATACAAATTCCGTATTGTTCATCTTCGAATGTAGCAGTCTTTCAATGTACTACGAAAATCCGACTGGAAAGACTCTTTGGGATGTTTGTCAATATGGCCATCTCTACATTCTGAATTTTTTTCTACCTGCGACAAGAGATGCTTGGTAATAGGAACTTTTATGAATTTTGAATCACATGCAGTATTCTCTTCACCATAAGAATAGTACGAATGTAAAAATTTTACCATGTATTCCTTCGTGTTTCGTGCTATCTCATTTAAATCCTGTCTGCCTAATAAACTACGAAACTAGAGTGAGACAACAGCAAACGCGGAAGAATATACATATCATGTCATGTTTATATTCGTATGCTGAATAGTGATACAGTCAGAACTGAAGCACGGCAACTGACTAGATTTTAAAATGTAAGATGACTAATTTCTGTGCAGAATGTAATGTACTAAAGAGACGCCTGCAAAGATTTTCAAATGGAGAAAAACTTTCGCTAAACTTTCATTCAGAACATCTATCATACGCGGTCTATTATTTGGTTCTTGTTGATCTGTATCAAAGAAAGCAGCAGTGTAAGTAACAACAAACAGCAGTCTCTTGCCATTGTTTTGCTAATGAGACAATTCCTCTCTCACTTTTTAATTGTAAGCGGCGATAGCGCACACAAAAGCAAACCATGCCGCGAACGGCGACAGGTTGTAAACACTCATCATCAGAATGCGACAAACAATGCACGACACAGTACAATAATGCATTTTGAGCTTAGAGTGACGGAAACACCTATAAAAAAGAGAATGGCACTTACCAGATAAAAAAAAATAAGCAATCAATTCAAACCAGATGAAGTATGTGAAAAATGAAGTATACCCGTATAAATAAGGACGGAGCGCCTGACGCAAGCAATGATAACCTGGTAAAGCTCAAATGCTAAGCTCACCACACGAACCAAACTACTGTAGCTGTATCGTCATTCATTGGACCTAAATTGTGTCTCATATTACAATGGATCAACTTTGTTTCGGTTTGGAGGTGCGGTCTAAAACTTCTCTCTCCCCCTAGAATTTCGAGTCTCAAATTTTAGGTGCAGCTTAGATTCGGGAAATTTTTTTTCCTTGATTTCGAGTCTCATTTTTCAGGTGCGGCCTAGATTCGAGTAAATACGGTATTCTACTGTATAAAGGCACAGCAGTTGTATGGCTGTTTTGATGTTGGCTTTTTGTTTTTACTGAGGGTTATTTTTATTTTAAATGTCTTCATTAACTGATAAGCCATTTTCATTTTCTGGGCTCTATTTTTGTTCGGTTCTTTATCTAGAGTATTCATATGTATTATTTCCCTTAGTTACTCTACCGTAGCTTGCGCTTAGAAATTCTAGTTCATTTTTAATATTCATTATGAATTCTGTGTTCTTGAAAGACATTTATACTTCAGTCTTTTCTGCCAACTCTTTCAACAGGTTGACTTGCACAGCTGCCATATTGTTTCTGAGAAACTACTGCTGAATCATCTGCGCAGGCTGGACATGGAAGTGACTGTCCAGATTTTATATCCTAATCTGTTTTCTTAATGTCTAAGATTTCATTCTTTATCTTTTCAAAAATGCAGTTGACGTGGAAAGGGTTGATACCATCACCTTCCCTTACACTACTTTTATTTCAGATGGTTGTGAAATTTCTCGCTAGAATTTTATCTTGCACTTTGTTTCCGTCGCTGTTTCTTTAATTATTACCTAAGTTTTCTTCTGTGCCAAATTCTTCCAGTATACTGAAGAGTGTTTCTCTGTCTACGGAGTCTTATGGTTTCTTGATGTCTGTTAAGGTTTATAACAAATTCTTGTTTGTTGGACAAGTTACTGATGATCAGTTTTAAATTCCTTATCTGTTCTATGCAGCACCAACCTTTTCTGAAATACCATTGGTGGTAAATGAGATGATACTCTGAGGATTTTGTATGTAATAGCCACTAGATATTCCTCTACAGTTCTTACCACCTGCCATATTTCCTTTCTTGTGCAACAATATAGGAGAGCAGACACCCTCTATTCTACAACTGAATCCTTGGTATTTCCAAGCGATTTTACTCTGAATTTCAGAGTAACTTGGTGGTTTTGAATTATGAAAAACATTTTCAGGTTCTACTTTTTGAAAAGATATAACTGGTTTCTCACAATTCAAGAGTGTCTTCGCACTTTTCTTTGTTCTTAGAGGTTGGCTCACCATTGTCTCAAAGCATGGACTTTATCTTTTTCCATCACCTCCATCCCCCATTCCCCTTCCCTTTGTCCATTTGCTCTTCCCCCTCACTCTCTGACTTTGGTTGCTGTTTACTGGTACTGCAAATGAGACTTCGATTGGGAAATAAAGCCACTTTAAATGAATGTGTTTATTCATTGTGGCCATTATTATAAGGGGTACACGAGGGAAGTTAACAGTAGTTCCTAGAAAGAAAACTAATCCGCATATTTTCAAAGCACAGTTTTTCTTTCTCGCAGTCAATTTCAACAAAATGTTTGAATGATAGCACAAAATTGAGTAACAAATGAATGAAAATCAATCATGAACTGGGATTTTTAGTGATGACATTTACCCTTTATGTTCTACATGTATACTTCCGTACCACACACAAATTTAACAAATATGTAGCCTATGTCCATCTGAACATTACTGTATCATGTAAAAAATTGAACTAAATAGGTCATGAACTTTGAAATTTTTGGTAACTTAAAACTGCAACTTGAAATGGTTGCACAGATTGTGAAGATGTTCTGGCATCTAATCCAACATCAAGCAGGAGAGACTTTTCAAAACTTTCTCTTTAAGGGTACAAAAATTTTCTGACGTTTAATTTCTTTGATATACAAATTCCAAATAATCAATTTCTTTCCTTGTAGAATATCATCTTTTCCATGCTCTTAATCTTTTCTCTAGTGCATCTTCACAATTTTTGATTCTACCATCCAGGTTTCTTGTATTGACACAGGGTATTCAGAATGTTATGACTGATTGTTGTTAGTGCTGTTTGTGTTCTCCAGAACACTCCACTCTGCTGTGTCTCCTGAAGCGACTGAGGATTCCCCTTTCACGACTCCTCCTACAGTAATTCCTTCCCGACACAATTCCATCGTATATTCGAAAGTTACTTGAAATTCAAAAAGATGAAGATTTTTCGTTCCAGTCTTGAAACTGGAATTGGAAGTCCAAAGTTACAGGCCAACTACTTACAATAATTTTTGTTGCTCTCTCCCACTCCTTTTCAGAAATATATCCAACAAAAGCAGCTAGCTCCAAATGTAGAAAAATTTATTAACGCTGATGAACAGATAAAAAAAAAGTCCTGCAATGTTCGAATACAGTATCGGTGGTGTGCTGGCCGACAGACACATCAATTAAGTATCTACATGTAGTCTTACAAAGTAATATGAAACTAAACAAGCACCTAATAAAAGTAGTAAGCAAGAGTAATGGTCATCAATTTTGGATTATTGGGTGAAATTTGGGAAAGTGTAGCTCATCTATACAGGTGACTACATACAGATCATTAGTTCAACCCATTCCTGAATATTGGTCAAGTGCTTGGGACCCCCACCATGTCATGTTAAAGGAAGCCATCAAAGCAATTCATAAGTGTGCCACTACATTTGTTACTCGCTCCTTTGATCAACATGCGAGTGTTATGGAAACGCTTTGTGAACTACACTGGGAATCTCTGAATGGATGAAGACATTATTTTAACAAAAGGAGTCTTGAGAAAGTTTATAAAACCAGGCTTCGTGGCGACTGTAGAATGACTCTACTGCTGCCAACATACATTTCGCCTAACAATTGTGAAGGCATGGTAAAAGAAATTAGGATTGAGCGCACATAACCAGTAGTTTTCCCTCACTCCATTTATGAGTGCACTAGGAAAGGAAATGAAAAGTAGTGGTACATGGTGTTCTCCACCATACAGCACACAGCAGCTTACAGAATATATTTGTAGACGTCAAAATTATTCTCTAAAAAGTAACAAATGGATTGCTAAACTGTATATGTAGTTTAATTTAAATTTATGTTCAACGATTACGTAAATTTTCTGATTTAATTATACAAATCAACCCCAACATAGTAATTTTACAGTTAAAAACATAAATTAAGAGTTGAATATGAACACAACCAACAAGTTTTATCTGTACAAAACTAGGATACCTACCTCTTGAAAATATTTAAGCAATACAGTTTGAGAGAAAGAGGAAGGGGAGTGGAGGTGGGAATGGGGGGAATGCAGGCAGTCAGATTCTACACGCAAGTGTATACCCTCAAGATATTTACATACAGTAGTTTCTTTGTGTTCATTTTGCATCTAATCCAGTTCTCCGTAACATTCACACATCAATTGCCTGGGGTCTGCCATTCTTCAGCAATTTTAAGTATTTGCCTATTAATTCTTGTTTTACCGATGCATAACTTGTCTCATCACCATCTTATACGGGTTGATAGCTAGTCCCTTTCCGTGGATGTTCCCTTTTCAAGCAGTTTATACTAGCAGTTTAAGTGTCCTACATACCAAATTCACTATACTACATAAGTAATGTTCACTCTTAAGCACTTTTCATAACTGCCCCTACAATCCCACTGCAAGAATAAAGTTTTCTATCTCGGAACTGAAAAAACTGACAAAGGCAGTCTTTATCTATGCATCTTAGCATCCTTCACCGAGTCACTGTTTCAAATGTAGGAAGACTTAATAGCCACTGCTTGCGAGGTCAGGATAATAAGGCGAGTGGTCGTAAAGTTCCCGAAGAGCTGAATCTTACCCCTGGTACAGGAAACGGCGCCCAAATACACAATGTCATGGTGGTCTATGCACAGACATTTTCCTACGTTGCTGGCTTTGGATGGTGCATCTCAGTTTGGAATCAAAATTCCACTGGAATCATTGTCACAAGGACAACCTCAAACTTCCTTCTACAATAGAGTTTATTTTCACTACTTGTAAGTTTTGTATTCTGGCACCAAGAAACGCCTCTATCAATACCTACCACACACACACACACACACACACACACACACATACACACACACACACACACACCTAATCACAATGCAGTTACTCACAGTAACTGTTTCCAACTGTCAAGAATATTTTAAAAATAAAAGCAGTTATGTGGATCTGAGCTGTGATGATTTTTGGGAAAGATATTTATTAGTAAGTATGGTTGCAAACTATTGAGGGATCGTGACTACAACATTTGCTTCCAAATGCTGCTAATATTTAAAATTTTGCAACATCAGCACAGCACAAAGTAAAACTTCCAGAAAGCTGTAGAAGAAAGTTTACTGACAAATAATATCTGGAAATTACTATAGTCAAGGTGGTATAATTAGACCCTCGACATTCTCAGTACTGTGAATGGCTGCAGGCAAAAACAATAGCTGCCTACACTGTGGCATCACCACAGAGCCTTTTACAAAATCTTATTACATTATTGTTTGAGGTTGCTGTGCGAAGCTGCCACATCCAGCCCACATCAGCTGCCGAGACCAACTGAAGTATTGTCACCACACTGAATATCAGCTCTTTATGTTCCATCAAGTATTCAGACTGCTTGACATGGTGACGTTCTTTTCACGAAACACCAGTTTTAAGCAACTGCAATTCAAATGTATGCATGGGTGAAGAGGAAAGACTGTTCAAAGGAAATCCAAAATAACTTTTCAAACATTCGAAGAACCTTTAATTTTATTAATAACTTACTGAATATTTTTGTTACTTTGTTGCCAATGTTTGCAACAACGATTCCAATCACATTGCTGAATCCATATCTAATAATGCAAGATCTATAGCAACCGTCAACTTTAAAACCAAGAATAATCCATAAATGTAAGTTATGATTAACTAACAGAGCAATGATACACAACAGCAAAATAATCTTTTTATTCAGCTTATCAGAATTAACAGAAATAAACCAGTTCCTTCCCATATAGTAGCAGGAACCCAACTGCTGTTACTTAAGTTTCGAATTTTCTTTCCCTTTCTTTGGTTCTTTCTGAAAAGGCATTTGACACAACCTCTCAAAATTCACTTTCTGACTGCAATTTCACAAACCCTTTAGTGAATGTTCTTTTCAATTTGTACACACAATATTTTTTATAAACTATTACAAGCAACATTCATTACTAATTTTGGTTATATCAATGTGAAAATAAACTTTTTTTGGTATGAGACCTACACCAATGAAATCGTGAATTATGTTGGAAGTGTTGTACAACAGTCAACCGATCACCATTTTTGTGAGCTCAAAAACGAAGTGTCTAGTTTATTCCGTAGTTGCCATCATATGCACATAGCTCTTACGTTTTGTTCCATGTGAAATTATTTTTGCCGTTTTAAATGAAGTTGTCTGCTTTTTTCCAGAAATGTAAATATTCCCTAGAAGGAATGTGTAATTCAATGAACTGAATCCATCAAAATTGATACATTATCATGCAACAATGATTGAACAACCAAAATCCAGAAAAAGGAAGGGAAGAGAAGAGAAGAGAAGAGCAACCTGAAGAGAACTGAATCAACATAATGGCATTAGGCATTGGAGGCACACAGAACACTTCTTAAAGTGGAAAAAAAAGAAACTGATATAGGATGTCAGCTGTCCCCAAACATGACGTGCAGGAACACACAACCCTCTGCATATGACAAAATTTTGTCCCATATCTCACTGGGACAAATTAAAAGCAAGTATATGTCAACAAAAAAAAAAAAAAAAAAAAAAGCAATCACTTTAAGCCAGTTCCTCAAAAACAATTACAAACAAAAACCAATGCAGTAGTGTTGCTGCAACAGGGAAAAAGCCTTTAGGCATGTTGCTGCCTGAACCAAATGTGAACCCACATCCAACATTACTGACTTATTGCAGGAGCAGCCACCACCAGCTAGTTTTATGTGCCTCCTGGTGATAGAACAGGAGAGAGAAAGAGACAGAGAAAGACAGAGAGAAGACAGGCCAGCTGGTTCGTACCTCCCAGACCTCCAACTGCGGAGTTGCCATACGGCGAGGTAAGCGGTGAGCCAAGACCATGCATGGCTGCAAATGGTGAAGCCAGGACACCTGGAGCACCTGACAGCAACGGGGCAGGGAAAAACACATTTCATTTGTCATATTTAACACACATTAAAAAAAAAACACTAGACACCTTACATATAAAAGGTCGGAAGACAATTTTCTTAAATGCAGTGAACTGCCAAAAACCCCTGAAAGACTGAACAAAAGAAAATTCTAAATTACTAATGTTACATTTTAAAATGAGATATGAGGCACTAGCTTCACAGGAGTAGCAATAAATAAGAAATTTTGAAATTAATGAACTGTAATGAATACATGCCAAAGGTGGCCACATTTTATACATACACAATAAAGCAGACAATTTACAAACTGTAGACACCAAGACTGATGGAATAATATTTCAAGCTATAATAGTTGTTGCAGTGTTAAAAGGAAGAACCAAAAGTGTCCTATAATATGGAAGCATCCATGAAAATTTTAAGCAACTCTGTTATTACCAAAATTGGTGCCAACACACATAAAATGTTAACAGCAATGACCCCTTCTTTTCCCATACTTTCCAAAACTGAACTGACTCTTCCTACTATTTCTTTATTGAGATACAGGTAAAAACTTTGACAACTTTAAAGCCAAACACCCCATTTTTGGGACTTACCCTTTCCCTCCACTTAAGTTTCCAGTATAGTTGCTTTGGAATAACAGGGATGTGGGATATTCTAGGTGTCTGTGTATGGCTAACTGGTACATACAAAGGCTTGATGCATGAGTAGGAGATGTTCAAGGGAGGCATTATTATAGCCACTGAATCACATCTGGACTGTTACGAGCAAAAATGTAATTATGTTCATTATTTAGTTGATAACCTTTTGTCCTGATTGTGAAGTGTAAGGCATTTGGTTGTAAATATAAGAACTATAAATGAATAGTTTTTTTTTTTTTTTTTTAATTATTTCACATTGTATTAAAGTCTTTCGTTTATTTGAAGCTTAACCATAAGTTTATAGCCTCTCAACGTTGTAAGAGCAAAAAGGAGAAAACAGATTAACATTCAGCTATTCATCTATACACCCATGCGAACTTTTACAGCTATTTAAGAGAGTGGTATTTCCTTACATGTATCTAAGTTTTTAAACACTTAGAATTTCTTCCGAGATATGGGCATGTTATCTTCCAGTGCATTCAGAATAAAAGAACTGGAGAGGTCTAGGAAAAGGGTTGATTTTGGCAAAGTCATCCAGAGCCTGGAGTCAGAGGAAACTTACGGCATGGGATGAAAAGGATAGAGTCTTTCCTTCTCTACCCTTTTGTTCCTGGACCTCTCCATTCCTTTACCTTCACAGTCTTCCTTCCCCCTTCAACCCTTCTGCCTGAAGAAGGTGCCACTGGCTCCAAAAGCTTCCCTAATTACAACCTTCCTCTATGTGTGTGTTCTGCCACTGCTTGGTGAGAAGATTTTTATATTCAGATGGAGAATGACATATATAAACTAACACTGCCTGACTACATAGACAATTATGCATTTTAAGCTAGCTCCATCTAGAGCTCTTGCAAAATAATGTGACATTTGCAGAAATGAATTGTCTTCCCAAGTGCTGAGCGAGTCCAGCTCATTGTTCCAAAGGGGTGGCCATTTGAGTTGCCTGTCGCCTGGTGACCCGCACACTTTGAGAATTCATGTTACTGTATCATCACTACCTAGAACGGCACCATGGCCTGTATGAAACGTACATGCAGGAATGTTCTTTACAATCAGGCATGTTCTTATATGCAAAGTCATTAAATTAATGCCAGAAAAGTGACAAACTGAACTCTAGTGGCAAACTTGACTTTGAACATCTCTATTAGCCCAACTATTGGTCATGCTGATATATGCTGTTAACACAATCATTTGCCAATTTGTTAGCTATAGCTTACAGGTTATGTGCTACATGCATTTATGCGCAGGATTGAGGTATTCACTGCATATCCCACACCACACAGACTTCGATTGTGTCGCCACTGGACACATTTTAACCTTTTATGAAAATTATAATATATTCGTTCATTATGAATTTACTTCCTCCACTCTGCACAGCACACAAGGCCAACATCTAGTAAAGACTAAAACAGTAAATTCTGCAAAATCTGAATACTAAATCAAAAGCTAAGTCCTATTTTTTGGTCCAACAACTACCTGGGCAAAACACAATGAACATGGGTTAAAAAATGCTAAGGAAATTTATGGATGTTACATGAAAGTGCTAGTAATATGGAAACACTTTACACACTATGAATAACACAAAATGCAAACTGCTAAATACCATGTTTTCTTTGACAGTTAATGAAATATGATAATAGTTCTCAACCAATATAATTAGCATTAATATATATTTTTGAGTAGCTATGAACTTAAGTACATTTAGACCATTTAAGTAGCCATTTCTGGAAGAATTACAAAATTTAATGTTTATAATTATCAACCGACACATAATTTGTCGTAAGTTTGCGAGATCCAATAGAAACTTGGTTCAAAAAGTGTGTGTGTGTGTGTGTGTGTGTGTGTGTGTGTGTGTGTGTGTGTGTGTGTACATTCTAGCAGGAAGGAGTTGGGGAGTGGGTGGGGATGGGGGTGGGGGGAGGGGTGGGTGGGGGGTGGGGTTGGGGGGGAAGGTACCTGTATCACTGAACAATTAACCTTGGGTAGAGTCACTTGGTGCCGGTTGCAAGCTGACTAATGAACTACTTCCATGGGGAACAAAAATTTGACTTTCTGAATTTCATATGATTACCAAGTCCATCTAAAATTGTGTCATAATCCACTCATTATGAGGTATAATTCTATGCTGAAGGTTTAACCCAAGAAGACAATATTACAGTTTGAAACTGTATTTGTGTTAAGAGGCAATATAGCTTGCAGCACACACATACTCTATGCTATATTCATCCAGTATACTGACTCTCAATGAACTTTGCATATAATTTCAAACCCTTTATAAATCATCTTTGGTTTAAATTCTTTCCATTGAGTATCTGACATATTAAATCACTTTCAAAGTAATCAAACATTTTAAGCAGTTTATACAAGGGAGTTCAATTTCGTAAAGAATCAGAGCGTGGTGGATTTACTGGTTTTTTCTATGACACTTTCCGAAAAAGTGAGTACACATCACCAAGGAAACTGAGATGGACAAAGTACACCAGTCAAAATATTTATGTCAAAATTACTTGTGCCCAAGGTCAAATGAATGCCACACAGCGAAAATTTTACATATTTTTATTGTTACCAACGAACACTTTATTATCAATTATTAACATGTTGAGACACACAGGAACATACCAAGTTGATTGCAGTTTTAGTTTTACTTCCATGTGCTTTTGTTTTCATTTCAAAGTATGCAGGCTTTGAGGGAAATGGGTAATAGCTTTTTATTATTAGCAGCAACAACTGCGTAAGTACTTGTAATTATCTGTGTATCTGGCAAATTGACTGCCACTTGAGCTTTTTTTTTCTTATAAACCAAACAAATGTGTTATCAAAAGTAAGCATTGTTGATTCTAAGTAGGATCAAAAGCTATCATTACATTACAAAAACCATCAAATAATGTCTACATCTACAAACAAGGGTAATATTTTACCTGGTGGAGGGAGACGGGCAGCAGCTGCTGTAGCTGAATCTTGACCAATTCCACGATGGCGAGCTCCACCAGCACCGCCTAGAAGTAGCTGTGGCAACAGCTCACCACCCAAAGCCAGTGTTGCATCAAGGCCAGGATCTCCAGTAGGTAAGCTTGGATTAGTGTAGTCACGACTCTTGTCATTGTTGTACTTCACATTTAAACTTGTTAGCTTCGAGTATTCAATCCGAAGAGTGCAGCATGAGTTGTAGATGTTCTGACCATCCAAAGACTGATAAAAATAAGAAGTCGTTTATATAACCATTGACAGTGTTTACCTCAAGCAATGACACATTAGTATCAGTTATAATGTCACAATTGCAAGTTAGAGCAAATTTAAACACGACTGGATTAGTTGATATCACAGTGGAAAGTTGACAATTTTCCAATATGTTTAATAAGCTACTTTATGACAAATTTTATGTTAAAAAATGCAGTTTTTCGTGGCCATATTCCAATCTAGTACCTAGTAATGACCAGATAACTGCTTGTTTCCATCCGAAATGTCATATTCAATTTGTGTTTACTAAACATTACTCTGAAATATGGACGAGATGCTTAGAAGAGGCAAATGGAAATAATGATAATGGGAAGTATGTAACTATCATAACTACATAGATTTCTGCAGCCAGTGTCATAGTGACTAAAATTCTACAGAGTGAAGTACTGCATCATTGTATGAAATACTTTAGTTACAAACTGAAAAACCTACATTTCGACCTTATCACCATGGCCTTCCTCAGGACACTATTGTTCTTGGAGAAGGACAGGTGCTTCCATTTATTGGAGACAGACAGTGTCAATACGTCTTAATTGCGAATCTCTGTTGGCAGTGAACATAGTAGGCTAGTCAGAAGACAGAAGGAAAGGAAAGAGGCTATTTGAGAGCTAGACAGCTTGTCAGTATTTGGCGACAGTCTGCAAATCTGCACATCGTTTCTGGTGAGCATATTTTCTTCCTCGTGAGAGTGGAAAAAATACAATGACAAGCCCTCCCATAGCTGTTTGTTCAGGCTGTTGTATATGTGCCCAGTCAGGCTTCTGAGTTGCACCTGCTCACAGCCCATTGGACAAAGAGAGCCAACAGCCACAATGCCTCTTTACTTCTGTATGCATCCTCTTTGGTTTGAAGCTGGCACAGTACTTACAGTAGAATATCTTTGGCTTCCCTCTGACAACCATGCCTCCATCCTTGCTACCCTCCCTGTTTTCCTTTCCCTGTTGCTTCATAACCTGGGTTGTGAGTAACTGAATCTACTTTCCCTTCTTCCCTTTCTTTCCCCTCTCTCCTCCCTGATGAAGGAACATTTGTTCCGAAAGCTAGGAACGTAAATTTTCGGTTCTGTTTTTTTGTGTATCTATCGGCTGTACTGAGCTGAGGTAGATAATGGCCAGCCCCTCTATCTCTTTGTTAGTATTTGTTTCACGTCTTTATATGAGATTTTCCATTAATCTTTTATATACTACGTTTAGTACTGCTTGTGTTGCTGATAAGTTCAACACATGGTACTCCAGTAAGCACACAGGAACACTCGCATATTCAAATGCAACATTGTGTCAAAATTTCAAAGCAATTTATGACAAACTATTGAGATGTAATTTCTTGAACAAACAAAAATATTCATTTTTATTTATATGGACATAACTAACAGCCAAGATTTACTGACAAGCTTCTGACACATGCCGTATTTAACAGTTTTATGACTTGTGTGCTACGTATCTGTAGCAGTGTCAGTGGTCACCGTCCATTCACGTCCCAACAGCAATTTTACTGAATTCCCTGACCTTCCCCAGCCGTGTGCAAATAAGAAGGTGGCTGCGTGATGTGCAGAGGGAGAAGAATACTTTGCAGCATCACCGATGTGTCCTCTGCATCAAGCGGGGAGGACCTGCTTCTGTCTTTTCCTAGAACAGTTTATAGGCTCATAAAACTACCGTTTTAGATGCTTAATGAAACCGTTGTGTTTGCTTTATGCCACTAATAATGAACACTACATTGGCAAAGTACTTTCACCGTACATAACTAACATGAAAATTAATACTAAATGCTCTGCACGCACCCCGAAGCATACATTACAGGCAGGTGCAGCAGAAAGATACTGTTGTCAGGGCACTAGTGTATTTTGCTGCTCCCTGCCACCAATCATCATTCCACCACCTCCTTTGATCCCTCGACTGTAACAAATATTCTTTTCAAACATATTATTCCCTTGGGCCTTTCTGTGTATGTGTCAAAATATAATTCAAGGTAAATTACATTATTTATTATTTCTGAAGACAATACTCTTGCTATGTGTCTAAAGTACTCAGTAATTCATATTAACGGGATTGTTTTTTCAATTATCAAAGCTCAGAAAAATCTGTTCTTTGACAAATTGTACTTTTGACAGAGATCAAAAAATCTTTCAAATGGCTCTCAGCATCATGGCACTTAACATCTGAGGTCATCAGTCCCCTAGACTTAGAACCACTTAAACTTAACTAACCTACGGACATCACACACATCCATGTCCGAGGCAGAATTCGAACCTGCAACCATAGCAGCAGTGCGTTTCCGGACTTAAGCGCCTAGAACCACTCTGCCACAGCGGCTGGTGACACAGATCATTAATGAGGAGGAGAAAACAGACTATGAAAAACAAACTTGTCAGTCTACAGCATGGAATGGGCATGCTCCTTCAACATTGCTTAAATGTTGCTTTATAGAATAAAATCACGCATCACACTCACCAGCTTGGCAGCTTGAGCTGTGATTACATCTGGATACTGAATCAAAGCTTGGAACGTATCTGAAAGGTAAGAGGAATTTTATTACAATCACACCTTACCCGAAGTTTTATACACCTCTGTCCTACAATCCTGAGAAAAACTATAAACATCTCGATGTAAAGAATTATTATTTACAATCCACACACTAATTGCAATATTTCTGTATAATGCATACAACCGTATAAAATGAAATTAAGTCTCTTGCAAACAAACCTTATTCTTATATTTGATGTTCATAGATTAAAAAAGATGTTGAACACTAACTAAAGTTATATTCATTGTGACGTCAGCTAGTGAAGTGACAATATTTTGTGACATGCAGAAAACACACTATACAAATAACCAATATAATAGGTGGTCAGTATATATTAATATCTATGTCTTACCCATAAACTACTATATAAATGCTTACTGTTTTTGGTGAAAGTGACGATCTTCAAAACCTTGCCAAATCTCGTGAAAATCTGGAACAAAATATTTTTGTGTAAATAAAAAGTGCTTTCTGAGCTTAACTATAGTCTGCGTATTACGAGGTTTTTCAAGAAGTACAACAACAACAACAACAACAACAACAACAACAACAACAACAACACAGACTTCAGGGTAGATTTGCTGTCTACAACACAAATAATGCACTGACAAAGCAGGGTACTTAGATTCATTATACTGTTTTTGTTTGTGGGTGACACAAAAAACAAATTCAAAAAAATGTATCTTTATGGCTGCAGAATGGTTTTCTTTTACAATAGTTTCTCACAGACTTCTGCATCTCTTAACTGATTAAAATACTGAGTCCTGCTGAATAAGGTAGATGGGGACTGGTTTCAGTGAGGAACTAAATTTATTGCTACTGAATGAGCACAAATGTCACACTGCAGAAATTAACACAGAGGTGAAAATATCTTAGCAAACTGAATGGATTCTAGCTATCAAAGAATTTTAATACTTCCTGATGTAGTTCTTTATTTGTGGCCATTACTGTCAAATGGTGAATGCAAAATATGATGTATGGGCAACAAGTTTACTATAATCAGATTACTCTCTCTCCAAACAAAGAATAATCACCCCTTACTTTCACAATTAATCAGCAAACTTGGCTGTATATAGTATGGTGTATCAAAACGGTGGTTCCCACTTATGCTAATGACAGTGCATTGATAAAGCAACATTTACCAAAAGAAACAAAAGTTGAGTTGAGCAGACAGATATAAATAACAGTCATTTACAAGTATTCTGCTACTGGGAACATGTAGATTAGCTTGTTTGTCTAGAAAAGTCCAAATAATAAATACTTTACAATTGTTGCTAATATATACAGTAGGCAGTGGAGCCTAATGTTGCTCTGGGAGACTTTTTGGTGGCATTCTATTGGATTACATGGAAGCCATTCTCAACAGGGCAACAGATTGTTCAGAAGATATTTCAAGATTAGATATTTCAACTGCAATTTACTGAAGTTAAATCCAACAATTCATGCAAAATTTTACATAACTAAATATGGATACTAAAGAAGCAATAAAGGTATGTTGGTTTGTATCTGATGGTATGTAAAAAGCTTGTTTAATAAAATGTGGGGAATGTTAGATACTGAAGTGTAGTGAAGGGCTACTATTAGGAAGTGCTCTTTATTACAGCTCTGCGGACACAGAAGTGCCTTTTCTGCCTGTTAAATCTTTTGAAGGGAAGAGCAGTAGTTTTATGTCTTGGAAATGAAATGGCATAGCAGAGGAATATCATCTACTACATGGTGAAAGATACAGCTGACTGCCCGACATTATTCATCCACACTTTCACTGCAACAGCTCAAAGGCTGACTGACACGCAAGCCAAATTAAACATACTGCAAGAAGATGCAGAGGATGCTGGCCTCAAGATAAATATAGGCAAAACAAAGGAAATGAGAGTAAATTCAGAGAACATGGAGGTGCCACTGTTAATAGGGGAGCAGCAGGTGCTCAACTCATTCCTGTATCTGGATAGTGTAGTGACAGAAGATGGTGTAGCTGGAGATGACTTGAAAAACTGCATTAAAAAGGCAAATGCTGCCTTCATACAAATATATCCAATATGGAAAACTGGAAATATCTGGTACAAAACAAAACATCTATATTTTTTATACAAATGTGAAGGCTGGCCTTCTGTGCACCAGTGTAAGCTGAAAAATGGATAAAAAGATAACATCCCAGTTAGAAATTTTCATAAATAGAGGTCTTTGCAGCACCATGAATATCTGGTGGCCAGAAAAAAATATGTTATGTGGAGCTCTGGTCAATAAAAAACCAGATATCTGAAGACCAGATACAAGAGAGAAAGTGGGGGTGGTTGGGGAAACACTGAGAAAACCAGATGGAGCCATCGAGAAAAAAGGCATTGGAAAGGAATCCCCAGGGAATAAGGAAGAGAGGAAGACCTTGGGGAACATTGAAGACGACAGTGGAAGGGGAAGCAAAAAGAGTTGGCGAAACCCGGGCAGAACCGATGCAAATGGCCAGTTCTACTGGATGCTCTATGCCCTCATAGGGGCCAAAGGAATTAAGTCAGTCATGAAAGTCTTTCACTGCAACACTGTGTAGCAGAAGTTATATACCAAGTTGCTCCTACTAACGCACCCAAAAGCACACCCAGACATGAGCTAAGCAAGGGGGAGAGTTTCTTGCTTTCTTCAAACTTACACTGAACAGATAAAGTCTTCCTGTTTGGTGTGGCACAATGAAAGTTTCATTGGATATTTTTCCTGCCTCGTCATTGGAAATGCCTATGTGACGCCAACAAACCATACATGGCTCAAACGAGAGCAGCACTTTTTCCCCAAATGTTCGTCACAAAAAAATTAACTTCCTACTAATTCTTGCATACTCACCAAATACTGTTAATATGTCTCACAAATTTCACCTGTACAGATTATCCCTCAATTCAGATGGAGCAACAATATGTTGACTGTTGATGTTCGACTAACTTAGTGACTGACTGTTTACGGTGGTGTTGAATGCTTTTGAAGATAATCATACACCTTAGCAGAGAAGAGAGTAGTTATTCTGAAGACAGGCCTAGTCATTACACCCGGATATATAGCTTTAAAATTAGACGTCAAAAAGAATTTAATAATTGTACATGAAAACACTGTTCTGACTGGATGTTAGTAGGGACTGAACAGGCAACATTTAACCCATAAGTACATGTATGAGTTACAATATACCCAGATAGCTTTGGTATGTTGGCAGCACTGTTAAATCAGTTCTACAACTATGACCTCCCACATTCTGTTAAATCAACTGTTCATACTTTTAACCATTTTCAAGTTCAGCAGTTTCACACATTGTCCTGTGGAGCAAAGCATTCGTGTTGCTTATACCTTGGTAAAAATATCTTCCACACATGTGAAAGTAGCCACTATAGTAACTGAACTTTAAGAAGAGATTGCACATTCTAAAATTATGTCACATGGCATCCTATTGTGCAAATGAATATGGGATAAATAATGACAGAGCGAAGTGACCTCATTTCAGAAAGTGATCATAATACAGATACTGAGCAGGGGGTAGATAGTAGTGATTCAAAAGCTCTGGCTGCAACATCTCAAGCAAGCTGCAAAGGAGAGGATAGCATTCTGTGGATAAAAAAGAATCTAAACCACCAAGAAATACTATCCCTCACGTATCAAATATGTGTAAGGTCCTTCACTAGAGTGGAAGGACTAACACTGAAGAAAGTTACATGGGATGTACGCAAGGAACATTAATTCTCAGTTTTCAAAGAATGTATTGGTAATGATTCTGATTAGATTTAAAAGACAAACCCTCCAGAATACACAGTCTTTGTAAGATTTAATTTTTGTCTTTATGAGAAGTGAGTTTACATCTCAAAAATACATACTTAAACTACTCTAATGTTGTGATGTGCACACTTACATTACAATTTCCTAAACAGTTTCATGCAAACATTTTTTTTTTCTCCACCTGCAGTCAAAAGTACCCCACACATGTAGCAATGTCATAAAATCGGCATGTGTGCATAAAGTTTAAAAGCCATCACAGCCAGCCTTATGTGTGGGTGGATTCTCTCCTCGTGGTGCAGAATCTCACAATTCTATCATCCAAGGATTATAGAAATGCAATGGGTCCAGTGTCCTGGATGGTAGCAAGGACAATGTATTTTGGGAGGAGTGTTACAGAGCTACTGACAGTGGTTAAAACAGAGATGGGCAAAGTCATTCTTTTTACAGAACCATTCCTTTTGAGATAGTATTTCCTATTGAATTAGTTCAATGAATTAGTTTAAATGAACTGCACAGTTAATTTTTATTGTTAAGTTACCAGCAAATAAGAGCACCCTTAAAGTGACAAATCGAAGCGAACTTTTGTTGCTGAATAACCTTTTGCAACAGACACAGTTGTTTCTAGGTACTTTTTCCCCATGCATGTGCCATGTTTTTGTTAGGCTGGGCTGACCGCTTTCATTTTATCCCAAGTCTTTATTTGGGAACCTGCAAAGTGGGAGCCACTACAGATTAAATTATTCTCATTGTCACCAAGAGCATTTATCTGCTTTTTTTTTTTATTTAACACTGAGGACACAAACGACACTGAGGGACCGCGTACAGCGGGCTGCCGGGTAAGATACATGGGAGGACCAAGAGAGTTTTGTATCAAGCATGAGCCCCATGAATTTCGTAGTTTCAATGAACAGAAGGGCAACAGGTCCAAGATGTAATGATGCTGGTAGAAACCATCTGCACTGTCAGAAATTCATACCGACGATTTCGTCAGTGGAAAAACAAAAGCCACTGTTGATGCTCCAGGAGTTAAGATGATCGAGACATCGCTGAAGATGCCGCTCAGTAGTACACGTCCATTAAGAAATGCAATAGATGGCAAAATCATCAACAAAAAGGGAGCTGGAGATGCCCGGCAGGAGACAGCACATTATAGGGTTAATGGTGATGCAAAGAGAACAACGCTCAGAATGGAACCCTAAGGCACACTGTTTTCCTAGATAAATGCGTCCAGCAAGGCAGAACACACAGGCACCTAGAAAACACTAGGTTTTAAAAATTCCTGAAGGAAACTGGGCAGGCGGCAACAAAAGCCCCACATGTGAAGAGTACAGAGGATACCAGTTCAACGACAGGTATTGTAGGCCTTCTCCAAATCGAAGAAACACGGCCAGTCTGGGATTTCTGCAGAAAACCACTCCTGACCTGCATGGACAAAGTAATGATATGGTCGACTGCAGAACACCGCACTTTAAATTCACACTGTGCAGTTGTTAGTAAATTGCGAGAAACTAGCCATCATACCAGAAGACCATGAACCATACGTTCCATCACCATGCAAATGCAGCTGGTGAGAGATGAGGCGGTAGCTAGAAGGAAGGTTTGTGTCCTTACCGGGCTTAGGTATGGGTATGACAGTGGCTTCACGCCAAAGTCTGGAAAATGTGCCCTCTGCCCCGATGGGTCTGTACGTGTTCAGCAGAAAGAGCTTGCCTGAAAGACAAAGGTGCTGAAACGTCAGAATGTGGGCAGCATCTGGCCCTGCGGTGCAGGATCAGGATCAACCGAGAGCATGATCTAGCTCCCTCACAGTAAAGGCAGCATAGTAGACTCACAATTCTGAGAAAAAAAACTGTATCGCCTAAGCCTCCTCCGCTCGTTTCCAATATAGGAAGATGAGGTGATATTGCAAAGAGCTTGAAATGTCCACAAAATGGCGGTCCAGGGTATTGGAGATAGCAACAGGGTCCACAATAACATCAAGGGGTGGAACTGTTAAAACAACTAGTGAATGCAATCCAGCTAGCTTTTTTGCTTTCCCAAAGAACGCAAGAAGACTTTGCGTGCATCTGTTTATAATTAATAGAGTTTGCCATCATAGGATGACAGTTCAAAACACGGAGAGCACATGTCCGTGTGCGAATTGCGTCACGGCATGCCTCAGTCCACGAAAGGACCCTGACATATTGAGTAAACAGGAAGTGCAAGGAATGAAACATTCTATAGCAGTAAGGATAACGTTTGTGAGATATTCCACCTGTTCATCATAACTATGGAAATCATGTTCTTCGAAGGTCGTCAGGGAGGAGTAAAGCCGCCAATCAGCCTTAGTAAGCTGCCATTTAGGTGTGTACGTAGATGGGGTAGGAGTCAGCAAACGGATAGCCAACATTAAAGGTAAAGTGTGGGGAAGTCTGTACTTAGTACGCAGAGCCAAAAGAAGGGGCTATTCCACCAAAATGTGGGCTACTGACTGGAAGGCTCCACAACCACAAAGTTGGGATGGCTCATTACACAAAAGAAAACCATTGGTCGGCCTGGTATGGCCGATGTGGAGACGAAACAGTGTGGTCCAGTCCCTTTGGGAGAGGTGAAAGGAAGAACGCCATGGGCCTGGTGTCACCTTAATCGCACGAAGTTTATTAGACAGGGAAGTAGCCAAGAGTTGGCCGACGATTGTGTGAAGTGGGATTTGATATGAAGCCATAAATCTGCTGCAGGGGGGGGGGGGTTACCGAGAACGGGGAGGGGGGGGGGGGGGGGAGGGATGGTAAGTGACTGCTCTCCCAGCCAAACTATCAGCAAGCTCATTACCTGGAATACTCACATGGCCAGGGACCAAAAGGAAGTCAATGGAACAAGCAGCACGGTGAAGATCAGGGAGATGGTCGTGGATGGCAGAGACCAAGGGATGGCGCGAAAAACACTGGTCAATGGCCAGAAGGCCACTCATTGAGTCCGTACTTAACAAAACGCGTCTGTGTTGAGACTGTTTAATAAAGGTAAGGGACTGGGAAACTGTCATCAGTTCTATAGTAAACACTCCACATGTAGGTGGCAGTAGATGATTTTCCATGCCAACAGAGGATGTGAAGGCATATAACACACGATCAGCAGATTTAGAGCCACCAGTGTAAAAAAACAACAGCATCCCGAAACTCCCATAAAATTCGGCGGAAAAAGGAACGGAACACCATCGGGGGGATGGAATCTTTCGGACCTCGGCAGAGATCCATCCAAATTCGGGACCGAGGAACTAACCAGGGGAGAGGGGGGGCAAAGGAAGCTGAAAATCACGGCGAAGAGAAACAAGGCGGAGCCCAACCGGTAAACTCGCCCAAGGGTGGGAATCAGGTTGGCAACGTCCATGGTCTGGGAATAGGATAGAATAGGAAGGATGAGTGCGAGAGGAACGGACAGCGATTGCATAAGACACCAGAAACTGGGACCACCGAACAGAAAGGGTGGGGGGATGGGGGCAGCCCAGCTTCAACCAGGAGACAATGAACAGGGCTAGTAGGGAAGGCACTGGTGACCAAACATACACCGCGATGGTGGACTGGATCAAGCACATGCAGTGTGGAAAAAGCAGCGGATAAGGATGGAGCGGTACGCACCCCAAGAGGTGTAGACAAGGAAGCGAAGAACACTGAGTTTACGGAAATATCCTACCTTCAGAAATTTGATATGAGGCAGCCAAGTGAGCTTGTTGTCGAAAAGAAGACCCAGGAAATGAAACTGTGGGACCACAGGCAATCGTTGCGCATTGAGAGAGAGCTCCAAATCGGGGTGGATCGTAGTATGGCGACAGTAGTGGACCACCACCGATTTTAAAGGAGAGAATTGAAACCAGTGTGAGAGGGTCCATGCAGAGGCATGCCGTATAGCTCCCTGGAGCTGCCACTCTGCAGAGGAACTAACCCAAATGCAGAAATCGTCCACATACAGAGCAGGGGTGACCAAAGGACCGACAGAGGCCACAAGTCCATCGATAGCAATGAGGAAAAGAAGTACACTCAATACAGAACCCTGTGGGATGTCAGTCTCCCGAGTCTGTTGAGAACTAAAAACAGTACTAACCTGAACCCTGAACGACCGATGGAACAGGAACTGGCAGATAAAAAATCTGGAGTGGGCCCCGAAAACCCCACTGATGAAGTGTAAGTAAGATGTGATGTCGCCAAGCCGTGTCATAGGCCTTGCGAAGGTCGTAAAATACTGCAACCAAATGGCGGCACTGGGGAAAAGCCTGCCGAACTGCGGATTCCAAGCAAAGTAAATGATCTATCAGAGACCGTCCCTCTCGGAAGCCTTACCAACATTTGTCAGACTAATTGGCCGATAGCTTTCAACAAATAGGGGGTTCGTACGAGGCTTAAGGACAGGAACCACGATGCTATACCTCCACTGAGAAGGGAAGTCACACTGGAGCCAAATACGGTTAAACACTTGGAGAAGATGTTGCCGTTGTGGAGCATTGAGATGTTGAAGCAGTTGGTTATGAATGGAGTCTGGGCCAAGGACCGTATCATGATAAGAAGAAAGTGCAGAAAGAAATTCCCATTCAGTAAAAGGTTCGTTGTAAGATTCTGACTGACAAGGTGTAAAACATAAGGCAGAAGCATCTGGTGAGGGAAAGCAGCCGGATAGGAGGCTGATGCCGATGCCGTTGCAAAATGGGTCGCAAGATGTTCTGCAAGAATCAATGGGTCCATACAAAGGCCATCTGGGAGGTGAAGGCCTGGGAGGGTGGACTGCCGGCGGCAACCTTGGAGAGAGCGAAGTGAAGCCCATACCCATGACATAGGGACAGTAGAACCGAGGGAAGAAACAAAGCATTCCCAACACATCTGTTTGCTCTGTTTGATTAAATAACGAGCTTTAGAGCAAAGGTGATTAAAGGTAATAAGGTTGGCAACAGAAGGGTGCCTCTTAAGGTGTTGCAAAGCTTAACAGCGATCACGTATGGCAATGGTAATGGCTGTACTCCACCACGGGACTTACTGATGGTGAAATGGTCCAGATGAGTGCGGTACAGCAAGGCTAGCAGCACGAACTATCGCGTCAGACACGTCACGTAGGATCTCATCAATACAACCCGACAAAGAGGGAGAGAACACGACCTGTGCAGTGTATAATAGAGGCCAATCGGAACGTTGGAAAGACCAACAAGGTAACCTGTCCATTGGGGAGCAGGAAGGGAGCGAGAGGATCAACGGGAAATGGTCACTATCACAAATGTCGTCATGTGGTGACCAGCGTAATGAAGGGAGGAGGAAGGGAGAAAAAAGAGAAACATCAATGGCAGAAAAGGTACCATGGCTGGCACTGAAATGAGTAGGGGAACCATCATTAAGAAGGCACAAGTCGTGGTCTGCAATAAACTGGTCTATGAGAAGACCTCGTCTAGATGGAAATGCACTGCCTCACAAGGGATGATGAGCATTAAAATCCCCGAGAAAGAGGAAGGGAGGAGGAAGTTGCTGAAGAAGGGCAGTTAAGGCAGCAGGTGTAAGAGTCCTGTCAGGAGGGAGATAAAGATTGCAAGTTGTGACCCTAACAGCAAGCGCTTCTAACGTAGTTTGAAGAGGAATCCAAGTGCTACCAACATCTGTACGGATCAACTTACAAACGACACCAGAGGCCCGCAGGGGACCGACCCGATTTCGACAGAAAACACAGAACCCACAGAGGGTGGGTGAGTGATCATCAGTAAAATGAGATTCCTGTAGAACCCCACAAGCTGCAGAGTAACGCGAATTAAGGGAATTTAACTCCAGAAGGTGATGGTAATATCCATTACAATTCCATTGGATAACCACGGAACGGTGATTCAAATGGGGGTTGAACAGGCTAAAGCCAGTCATGCCACCGGGTCCATGAACAACGGGTCATAATCTGGTTGTGAAGCTGGGGATGGGACCTCTGGTGACACCAGAGGATCCTAGTCCCGGGACTTATGTTTCTTTTTCTTTTCTGTTTGAGATCGAGAAGGGCTGCACTGCAAAATGGAGCCAGCTGCAGCAAGATCGGGAACAGAAAGAGATCGAGCGACCTGGGGGCCGACAGACTGTAGTTCTGCAGTCGTCGTGTGGCAGCAGACCTTTGGCCTGGAAGGTGCTGGGAAGGGGAAACCCGGGAGGGACATCCTTGACTGGCAGATGCCGAAGAAGTGTGACATTTCTCTAGCTGGGGACAGGGACCAACGCCTGGAGGAGAAGGTGTGGGAGCCGCAGGGGATGGGCGGAGGAAAGGGGTCCAGGACTGGGGTAAGGAAGGGGGAGGAAGGGGTGAAAATGTAACTAAAGCATAACTAGACGTCATGGACACAGGGTGAAAATGTGCATACTTCTTACGAGCCTCAAGGTAGGTTAAACGATCAAGGGACTTTTACTCCTGTATCTTCTTTTCCTTCTTATATACTGGGCAATCTGGTGAACATGAAGAATTATTGCCATGACAATTAACACACACAGGAGGGGGAACACATGAATTCCCCTCATGGAGTGGACATCCACAGCCACCAAAGAGAGGGACCTGCCAACAGCAGGAAGACGTGTCCAAATGCAAGCACTTAAAATATCTCCTAGGAGGTGGGATGTACAGCTTCACATCACATCAATAAACCATAATCTCTACTTTCCCATGGAGGGTACCACTTCAAAGGCAAGGATAAAAGCACCAGTATCAATGCGATTGTTCTTGGACCCTTCTGAACATGCCGAAAAAACTGTACACCCCACCATCCAAGATTGTCCTGAAGTTCATCAATTTGAAGGATCACGTCCCTGTGAAATCACACCTTGAACCATATTTAGAGACTGGTGGGGAGTAACAGACACAGGAATCATGCCAAGATGGTTACAGGCATGAAGGGCCGCAGACTGAGCAACTGAAGCAATTTTGATCAACAACAAACCCGGCCACATCTTGCTCAGGGAGTCCACTTCGCCAAACTTGTCTTCAATATGTTCCACAAAGAATAAGAGTATCCCCATCAGTCCTGGTGCAAACCAGATAGCGGGGGAAAGGTTTTGCCCCTAGCCGACGGGCCTGACCCTCCTCCCAGGGTGTAGCCATAGAATGGAAGGCTGAAGGGGCAGGCGAAGCAGCACTAAAAGAATCAATTCCACGCAGAGAGACAGCCGTAGAAGAACGGCCAGAGTTCCGGACCTGTATGCGTTTCATTTGTATAGCGTTCGCCCTGATACCACCCACTCAGATCAGGGGCTCTCCTCACGGGCACCACCCAGCCACAGCAAGGGCCGTCTCGCACGGCGGCCATTGCCGGAAGTTCCGATGCTCCAGGATGACAAACAACCACTCCTAGGCTTACATGAGGTGGACACAGCTCAGGTATCTGAAGTGTGATCCCTGTGTGTTCAGGGGGCTCAACCAAAAGGGTACATAGCAACCCCACCACACGGTCTGGCTACCATGCTGGCTATGCACCCTAGCATCAGACAACGACGTGAAAGAAAAGGCGGAAGGAACTAGGAGGGCACAAGTCTGAGATACTAGGTAAGGTGCTCTTCCCCAAATGGCTCACACTACGGAATAGAAATTTACTAATGGAGGTCAAACCCCAGAGGGGGACCAGGGAATGCCAAAAGGATGAGGTGATTACGCAACAAAACTAAATTGCAAAACCAACATAACCAGGATGATAGCAGGGCCAACATAAGCAAGGACACCAAGAGAGGGAGAGGAGAGGGCGAAGGGGAAGGAGCAAGGAGAGGAAAGGAGGGAAAGGGCAAGGAAATGCAGCCCTGAAAAGAAGGAAGGCTGCAATAGCTCGGGGCCCATGCTCGCCACACACGTACTCACGAAAGAACCATGAGCCCCTGGGGGGTGGGGGGCTTGCTTGTGCTGTCGGTCTGTGGAGCCCAATGCAGGAACACAATTGGTGGTGCGCACCAGCAACACAGAGGCCGGCCGGGCTAAGGTATCACATTGCAACACCGTTGCAAAGTACCTTCAAGGTGGCGAAGGAAAAGACCGTTAGCCTTTGGTGGACTATTTCGAGCCTTTCCGATTAGCAAAGGAAGCCTCGGCTGTTGTGTGGCTGGAGGGACATCTGAAGTCTTCACGAGAGTACTATTCCTGTCCTTTTCAATATACTGGTTGTGTAGCTGGTGGCTTCGCACCTTGAGACGAGAGTTTGACGGCTTGTTGCACAGCTGGACGTGAGGGATGATTATGCTACCTTGACACTGCGCAATTTCACAGCCTCACAGCTGAATTTGAGGTCACATGTCTATGGGGCCACGTCCTTCATGGAGCAAGGGGTAATAAGAACAGAACTACAGGTGCCAGAGGGGAGAACTCAGGGTTTGCGACAAGCCAGTAACTTGCGAGCAACTGAGTAAGCAACTTTTTCCTTTACCGAGATCTCTTGGACAGCCCGCTCATCAAGACACACAGGACAATCCCAAGTGGCAGTGGCATGGCCGCCATTGATGTTGATAGAGCAGGGAGGAGGAAGCCGACAATCATCCTCCTGCGCATCCCTACCATTGGCTACACGTTTACTTGGGAGTCTACAAGATGTTCTAGTGAAACAATGACACTGGTAGTAGCGCATCAAGCTCAGAATGTTTAGTTAAAATGTGATAATTTCATAACCAGCTTTGATCTTGGATAGAAGCACCCTTCTATCAAAGGTGAGAAAAACAGCGCGTGTGGGCACTAAGATGGGATCTACCTTCTTCATCACCCATTGCATGGCAACGACACCCTGACCAGAGAGGTAAGATTGGATTTCAGCCTTGGTCAGAGCATCGAGCAACCTAGTGGTAATAACACCTTGGGAAAAATTCAGAGTTCTATGGACCTCGACACGAACAGAGTAGCCATGGAGAAGCGAGGCAACAAGCAGTTGTTGAGCTTCAAAATCGGAAGTAGGCTCCGAAAGTAAAGTGCCATTCCGTGAACAAGAGCAGGATTTCACGGACCCGGCAATTCCATCAACACACCTTTCTGAATAATAAACGGATTTATCATGGTGAAGGACTGACCGTCTTCAGTATGAGACCAAGAGGAACTGTGGTGCAGTTGGAAGGGTCTTTGAATCGTTTGCCTCATTTCATTTACGTTTCGTAGACATTGATTGGGAAGGTGAAGGTGATTGGCTCACTGCGAGAAAATCCCCATGATTGCAAACGTCTCCAATGGTGCACTCCTTGCAACTAGGGGCCCCTCACCTTATTCCCAGTAACACCCCAGACATGTTCCCCAAGGGAGGAGGAAAAGAATAACAAGAGGATAGACAGGCAGAACGGACAAGGGAGGAGGAAAAGAATAACAAGAGGATGGCAGAACGGAAGGGAAAAGATACTGCAAAGGCTGGTGGGTCCCAGTGATGGCCAAGCACGAACCCGCCAAAAAGTGGCAATGTGGCGAGCCGTGGGGGGGGGGGGGGGGACTATGCAGAAGTTATAATTACAAACACGTGATTCTTTTGTGTAATCTTAACTGAAACACCCTTGGCATTTACTACTACAAATTGCGTATCCGTTACCAAAAATGTGTACCACGAAACTCTTGCACACAGCAGTGTTTGAGCGCTAAGGCTAGCAATTGTCGACAATAAAAACACTGATGGAAGGTCTTTGCGTTCTACCGATTTGTGATTAGGAAGCTAACCGCTTAAGTATTCACAGAACACACCAGCTACAATAACTGTGACATGCTTCAGCGAATCCAATGTTAGTGGCCAGCCAACATTAGTTCTTTCTCGAGCTCCACACGTTCTCTGTTTTGTCGATACTTGCAGAATCTTGTCAAATGAGACCTGCTGCACGCTGGAAACACTGTCACTGCACTCAAAAAACAAAGTTATTTTATTTGAGCTCTGATTATTGCTTTGACTTGTTGCCCAACAATGTCTTTTCTACTATTGTTAACACTCTCTATTGCTGCTGTGCGCGCACGCGGTGCGCTAATCAAGGAAGATACTGTATTTCCACTAGGGGATGCCTACTATGTTTAATCTGTGATATATGTCTCTAAGGTCGATTAATCGTTATGTTTTGGGTTTTCTAGCCGAGTAGAAACTAGTTTTGAATTCAAAATTTAGACGGTGAAACTAATAATGTATATTAGCCTTCCGTAATTATGTGAATGTATTTTAATTCACTTGATAGCTCGCAGACACACACATCCATTTTGTTTTCATTTGACGCGAAAGCAGTAAAAGAAGAGGAAACAGCAAAATTACTAAATGTAAACACGGGTCACGTGGAGACTACATACTTCTCCACTATAACTCAGACTGCTCCTGCGCATCAGCCTCGGATCCACAGTATTTCCAAACCAGGGCAATACTAAGATAGTGGCGTCCCCCGCCCTCGAGAGTTTGAGATACGACGGCAAAAATCTAAAAAATCGTATTTTCAAAAATATGTTCATTTTGTGGCGCACATCTTTCTGAAGAGTCTAATACATAAAACATACATCTTCGAGGAAATGTAAGTCATGTTATTTGGTCTTAGGTGTGCCACATAGCAATGCCACCCCTCTTCACACAGCGTTCTTCTATCGCACGTCACTGTATTTCGCTCCGTGTAATTGAAACGCTTATATTTTGTTCTGGATACCATCAAACTATATTCACGACAGTGGAAATTAATATGTCCCGTGATGAAACAAACTTGCAATTAATATTGGATGGGGTTATTTGTACGCGGGAGAACAAGAACTCTTTCAGAACATTTGCACTCTTTATTGCTTATTAGGCAATAACTTGCTGCTCTGTGAGACAAAATTAAGTATAGGATACATAAAACCAATAAAGACAAGGGACCAACACGACAATACACATTTCAATTCTTAGGTCCTAGCGTTTCTTTCTCTCTAATCTTGCTACAGCTTTACACAGCGTGCTTTCCTTTCTGCGAAAAAATCTATTACCTCAAAGTTCGTCAAACGTTTTGCTAAATGAAAAATCAAAATATCGTTGTCTAACACTGCGTAGGCCTAAGCTGTTAATACAAATAGTACACAAGACGTGGTTTACCGATCTGGTGTGGTTTCTCGATCTGATTAAGTCTGCTAGATAAAATAGGCCTTTCTCACACTGCAGAAATTGTAACACACACACACACACACACACACACAAATGGTCATTTTTATAACACGACAGAATGTAATTCAAGAAGAGCAACATAAAATGTCTATTACGCCAACAACAAGCAAAATGCTTTGTTAGCAAATTGTTTCACATTTCATTCATACGCTCCAGTTCCTCGAGCATGAGATCGAAAAGTAGTAGTACGAGATTTTTATATAAATTTGGAATCGCCATATTCTTCCCTAATTTGTGTGATGTCCCCGTTTCTTCTCCTTCCTCGTTCTAACAATCAATCTTGTAACTCAATCTTGTCGTAACTAACTCTGGAACTATTCCTGCCTTTGTCACTTATTCGACGGTTAACTTCACTAACCCTTCCAGAATACCCGGTTTAGTTTCCCTGATTATTCTCCGGTTAGGCGTTATGTTATTACAAACCATTTTCTGCGCTACTTCCAGAGTAGAACTTAAGCGGCTGCTGGACAGGGTCTGTACAACTAGCGTAGCGATCTGGCCAAAAACGACAAAATTTCATTTTCCTGTATACACCGAGAAGGTAATACGTAATCTTTCTTACTTGTTATTCCTTTTAGTCGTTTATTTCCACTCTGGTATTCTGAAGGGATTTCCCTAGTAATTATAATACCGCTGATCATTCGCAAACCCAAACAACAATCAGACAGCGATTGGCGTTCACTTGTTCGGCTTTACTCCGCTCAGCTTGTATAGCCCGGTCCCTTTTGCCTGCAGGAAAGCTTATTTCTAGGTGCGATGAGGATTCCCCTGACAGGCATCACGTACACTATGCACGCATTCAAGAATCAACTGATATTTTCTCTTTTTTTCCCCATGTGACCAAACTGGTGATGTCATCGGTCCTTCGGCTTACACACTAACTTATGCTAAGGACAAAACATACACCCATGCCAGAGGGAGGATTCGAACCTCCGACGGCCGGCAGGGGGGGGGGGGGGGGGAGACGCGCGAACCGTGACAAGTCGCCTGAGACCGCACGGCAGTCTGTAAACTGAAGAGCGAGCAGCGCTTTTGGTGGGGAAAGTGGCCTACAGGGCAACCCAAAATCAGTTGCCCGTTACCTATCTAGCGGTGTAGTTCGGCGTGCAGTGATATATGTCGTTTCTGTTCGTGGGATCTTAGTTGCCAATCTCAGTCAGTTGACTTTGAGTACTCACTGATATACTTCAGTATACGGAAGTGATGGATAATCACCCTGCATTGCAAGAAAATGTGCAGAATACGAAGGATATATTTACGCAGAACGAGCGTTCGATCGTCTCTAACGTTATTACAGCTTGTGTTAAGGGGGCTACATAAAAAGAGCTGTTGGCTAATATTACCAGTCCCAATCAAAAGGCTGCAGTTTATGCAAACTTCAGCCTCGCCAAAACAGGACGCATAAGGAGCGCGAAAAGAAGGCGCATGGTTTACTGGAATCACCGCGAAGAAAAACTAATAATTTAGGTAGAAAACCCATCGTTATAGATAGTTTCACAAAATCGGTCTTTCGACAAACGATGGAGGACTTTTACATAAACCAAAAACTAATGCCCACATTACGGAAATTAATCACTGGCTTGAAACAAAAAATACATTTTCGTTGAAGAAAGTTGTTTTACACAAGACATTGCGTGAAATGGAATTTACCTGGAAATACTTTTCACACGTTTACGAAGACAAGGACAAAAAAGCAGTGCGAATCGAACTAATATAAAACGTAATTATAAATTTCTGATTAATTTTTAAACACTCTTCGTGTTGCAAGAATTGTTAAGTTTTAATGCAGCCCTTCAAAGAGAACTACTACCTTTTAGTAGAAACACAAGGTAAGAGCAAGCCTTAAATTCTACAGACTGATTGCACTATATCTGGTTCGTCTTACGAATAGAGGAACATACATTCATATGAATAGGCATTCGGTTCTATGTTTGTAGTAGAATCCCGGCTTCCGTTGTTATGTTAATATTGCTCTGTAATGTTATGTTTCGAAGAAGCTATCGTCTTTTGTTTTCCTTATACTCTTAACGCATTTGTCTAAAAATAAACGCAGACGGGACATATCTGTACACGGCGTCGCCACAGATTTAAAGCGCGCGCGCCGCGGCAGGGACTGTACTACGTTGTGGAACAGCCTGTAGAAGCGCCCTGTGACGTAGCAGGGTAGGCAGAGTGGGGATTCGCGTGCTCGCTCTTCAGTTTAACGACAGACTTATACCCCGCGCGCCTTATGATTCTTTCAGAAATCAACTTACAGAATGTGTTCAAAAACCAACAGCGATGCGCATCAAAATCATATGAGTAACTGATAGACCAACGTGTGCTGGATGTTAGGCGCTTTGCGAAACAAGATTTTTCTCCTCAAGAATATGAATTTGGCAGCTTGAGTGTGGCAGTAAAATTTTTCCCGGTTGCATCTAGCTGCTTGCTGCGACTGCTTACACAGGCAACAGCCATATTTCTGTAGCCAGAAACGGGAGAAGGTACTACTCGTAGCCACTCAACCGAGCATGAGCCCGCTCGTAACTGCTAAAACGAATCTAATGTAAACAGTTGTGACGTCATACTCATCGGAGGCAATTTGTTGTTATGATGCATTGCATAGTCTTCCTAAAGCCTTTGACGATTTTGCTGTTGGAAAACGCTTGTATGAGCACAGTGTTTTGTTGTTGTATATGAAACATTTCCTTTGCAATTTAGCCGGCCGTTGTGACCGAGCGGTTCTACACACTTCAGTCCGGAACTGCGCTGCTGCTACGGTCGCAAGTTCGAATTCTGCCTCGGGCATGGATGTGTGTGATGTCCTTAGCTTTAAGTAGTTCTAAGTTTAGGGGACTGATTACCTCGTAAGTACCATAGTGCTCAGAGCCATTTGATCATTTTCCTTTGCAATTTATGTTTTATTTTAGTTTTCTTTCTCGTTCACGTTTTATTGTTGCAGTATTATTCTGCAGGAGCTGGTTACAGTAATATCCTTTGTTAGAGTATCGATTCTTACCTGCCAAAATTACAAAAATTTATCTGAAAACTAAAACAACGAAAAATTACCGGAATTCTAAAAAATTCCCGGTTTTCTCCCGGATGAAAAAATTCCCGGGTTTATCCCGGATTTCCTGGTTGTCCTGGGTCATATACACCCTGCCTGTACAAGGGGAAGGCATTTATCCGAGCTCATTATACCCTGGCGCTCATGTATGTGGAGAAGTCCACACGAATCCTAACACTGTACTTGGCTGAATCTGTGGACGGCCTCGGTGCACTGTTGTTCCGCGTTACGGATATTCGGCCAATTTCTGCTTCACGAACCTATACTGGGACAACTAGTTGGTGGCGTGACAATGGAACGAGAAGGCCACTCGGCGAAAACTCCACCTACGAATACGGTTCCAAGTGAAAGGGGGGTCTCAGCTCGGTATATAGATGTCTATCGTTGACAGGCGTTGAACACCAAGAAAGAAACAGGAAAACTTATGCGGGACCCCAATCTCGAGTAAATTTGTTGATTCCCATAGGAAACTGGCGTGTAATGCACTTCAATCCATCTAAAAAGGTATCCATTTGCTTTGTCGCGCAAATCAACTGCACTGTTCGGTTAGTTGGTTGGCTGAGAGAGAGAGAGGTTAAGGGATAAAACAGTAGGACCATGGATCCGTCATTCATGAGATAGTCCATCTATAGTTTGCGGAAGGAGATGATATGTAGAGAAGCAGTAAAACAACGCTACTGAAATTAATATTTAGCGTAAGTAGTAGAAAGTATATGGATGGGGTGGTCTGCAGGCCAGAGAGCAAAGGAGGACTCACTCCCGCCCCCCTCCCTCCTGGCTTTTATGCACCGAGAGGCGCGTCCCCTAATGTCTCAGTTCCCACCAACCCATAGTAGGCTTACGACAGTACCGTAATAAATAATCCGTCTAGCCGGGTTGAGGGAAGATCCGTAACAGTAGAAGTATAAACGCGAATAACGTCAAGCAGATCATTAGAACAGCCAACAGTAAAATGAGGCGAGAGAAATAAATAGGTCGGTAGATAGGTGTGCACAGTAAAGTGTTTCCCGGGCCTCAACAAGCGGGACAACTGCCTCCTCCCATCCCCCAATCCGTAACAGTAAATGCCTTAAAGGTGGAAATAAGCCCCACTCTCTTGAAGGAAGTACCAAAAATATGTTCAACTGTTCTTTCGTCAACAGTTATTATTGTGGATAAGATGTCCTTTAGATTCTGCTTTCATCTGAGTCTTATAGAAGGTGACACTCCTGAAAAAATTGCATGTAATAACCAATGGGACTCAAGAGTGGAAGAGCGATGACCAGCGCGCCTGGCGGAGAAGATAAGGTCAAAGCCGCCAGCGGCCACCATGTGGTGTGAAATACCGCAAGACATTCCACCACTGCCCAGATAGCATTGAAACGCTAGCTCTGGGAATCAAGTCCACTTTTTCGGAGAAAACTAAGAACTAGTTCCGCTCTCCGCCCATATCAGAAACGAAAAACACTAATGAAAAGGGTTTGGGTGGAGAGCCAGTAGGAGGGGACATTCAACCAAAATGTGAGCTTTTGTCATAACGCTCGCCAACCACAACGTGGGGATGGTGGCTCATTATATTAATGATGAAGGTACGTTATTCTGATACGAGCGACGGGACAATGAATTCCTTCTGGGCGGAACGGAAGCAAGAGCGCCCTGCGGCAGTAGTATCCTTGACAGCGCGAAAGTTATTAGAGTGTGAGCTAGCCCACTACACATTGTTTCCCAATGAGTAGAGGCCTTATCTGCTCCGGCAAAGCAGCGCCCGTGATAGTCAAGGAGATTGTTGGAAGAATAATCGCTTCTCTACTTCGTACCACGAGAAAGGCGGTCATGAATATCACAGGGTGACAAGAGGAACAGCCGTAAGTGCTCACTGAGTAGGATAAATGACGTCTTAAACGCCTCTGTGTGAATAGCAATGAGTGGCACGTAGGAACTTTTAAATATGCCTGAATCTCCCACTTCATGCAGTTGCTTTAAATCTATAGGCTGTTGCACTCCTACAATGCTTGGGACACAGCACGCACGCTATCTCCCTCTCGTCTCAATCTGAGCGGGAAAACACTCAGCTATACATCTAAAGGAATACTGTCACGGGCACTGGAAAACATAAAATGGTGTAGCGAATCATTGGAATCGAACTCGTACTGTAAATAAGAGGAACACCACCCACAATACGTCGGTGTGGTTGGGCTCCAGGAATCTAGAACAGCCGCGCATAGTGGCAGCGCGGTAAGAGACGCCATGTCACTGATTGCGCGGCACCTCCACCGTAGGTTTGAGTCCTCTCTAGGTCGTGCGAGCGAGCGCGCGCGTGCTTAGCATACGTTAGTTTAAGCAGTGTGTACGTCTAGGGACCGACGACCTCAGCAGTTTGGTCCCATAGGAATTCACACACATTTGAACATTTTTTGACTCAAGCACAAGCATGTTATAGTTAAACTGGTGCTGACATAATGGAGGTTAATCTATCAAATTACATAAAAAGCCAAATCGCTACAAGATCACGTAAACCAGCGATAAGAATTTATTCTTCATTCCTATCAGCAGAAAGAAGGCAGTTAATGGACACCGAAAATTCGTGCGTAGTCAAAAGGATTACATTACGTCATTCATGGGCTGTATCGAAAGTACACTTTGCCTGGAGGGAAACCAGCGTATCAAAGTGACCCAAGTTTTAAGCAGATGCATGTATATTTTGAAGTTATGAACTCCAGCAGCATTTGTAATCTGCATGTTGATAACTAGAGGTCAGTGCTTACCAAGGATGCCTCAGTAGCAGCACACACTGATGTGAATATGCGACAAAGAATAGTATAATCCTTGAAATCTAATGACATTACATTAATCCGCCTAACTACATATACTTACCTCTTCATCGTTCTAAAATACTGTTTAATATTCGAAAATACTAACTAAACATTTCAACTGAACAACTATTTGTTTCATTTTACTTCAAAAATTAGAAAGAATGAGCAGACCTTCGACGTTAAGTGTTAGAACTGAAAAAGTGAAAGGAAGTGTTAACGAAATAACTATCATTGTCATCGTCGTAGTAGTCTGTCTTTTTAAAACGCGGCACTTCAGTATTATGCAGTAAATGATAAATAATATTCTTACAAAAAATCACTCACTTGAGACCACAGTAAATGAGAATTCGCTGTCGATATTTAAAACAAATGTATTGCCAGAATGTCGTGACATTCTTGCGCTCATTCGTGCACATCTCTCGCTAGCCTTATCCAGTAATATTAAAAAAAAAACATGTCTATAGTAACTACTATTTCCCCAACATGGTCCTTGGTATTTCCTACGTCATATTATTCGGATGCACTCACAAAACAATCCACTTTCGAGCTATGCTGTGTACAGCCTACAAGTCTGCTGATAATCTCTCATTATTGCGCTACCCGTATCTTTCTTCTCTTTTGAGTAAGCCCGCAAAGCGACGTTATTACATGCTAACCACTAGCTTAGACTGGCAAGATAGAGCCTGCAATCATTCGTATACACTGACTAAGAAAAAAGACTCGAAACCTAAACCAGTTTCGCCGGATGTCGGTGTAAACCAAAGCCAGGCGACTCTGCCACCGAACTATCTCGATCTATCATCTGAGGAACATACATAGAAATACGTTTCGCCGAAAAATTCGAAGAAAAACCTGTGGAACATTCAACTTTTGTTTATGGGTGGTGTAAATGGTGCGAACTTTTGTTCATGGGTGGTGTAAATGGTACGAACACAACGAAGAAAGCAGCCGTTAATGAAAGAGTACATGTAAAGCCCTAGATCATGTGTCGAATAGCATATGCGAGATATCTGGGTGTCAAGTGTGTAATCATAGACTACAGACCTGTTAATTAAACTGAATTCGTTGAAGATTACACATCTACAAAGATAATAGTAGATAGCAGATCAATGCTGCCCAAGGCCCCAAATGATGCTAACGGAAAGGAAACAACTGCCGCGGTAATACGGTAGCATATTACATAAAAAGACAATACACCCAAAGAGCAGATAAGCAGTGGCCCACGTAATGATCAGCTCATTTTATTTAGGTAGTAGTGGTGTCATTAACTGTCGTATCGCTTCAAGGTCGAGTATCCAAACTTATATCCGGCCGCCGTACTAGCCTTGCAGCGCGATCGAAGTTCAGCACAAAACAACAGAGCAAAGTAGAATTTCACCCATAGGTACACCATGTTAAGCTGCACACTGGCAGCCCGCCACCGCACAAATGCGCTACGCCCCATCCACTGAGAACTCACTTCGTAGTACTTAACTCCTGCCAGGATGTAACCCTGGTCATGGTATACGAGTAGCCGTGTGCGTTCCTGACCAACGGCGAATCTTGTGCGGTCCCTCACACCTTGAGTATTTATTGTGCTACAATACTCTATAAATACAATGTGCGAAAGTGTGAGGCCAAGATCGGCACAATATTATTGTGCCATATTTATGCCCGGGACTTGGCAGGCAGTTGGAACTCTGTCTCCATGGAGCAAATCTCTGCGTTCGCGGTTGTAGAACTCAGATGTACACAGTATTGCGACAGCAATCGCTACGTACCGCAAAAAGAAAGGCATGAGGAAGCGGCGGTAGGCGAAAAACAGGCTTGGAAGCATTCTGTCCATGGCCAAGAGAACTTTCTGCAGAACCAGGTAACTATCATTATTTTAAGGGTGAACAAGGAATTTTTCAACAAATTGGTGAACTTCATTCCACCTTACGTTAACAGTAAAGACTGTTTCACATACTCGTCGGATTTCACTTTCCACGATGCTTGAAGCGATCACGAGGGTGGTTTGGTAAGCGTGGTAAAAGACGAAAAATGTTTCGTCAACAACTCACCTATAGTGCGTTTAAAATTAGTTGCGACTTTTGACGTTTGGCTCACCTGAGAGGACATGACGCCGTTGTCCAGGTAACACCAATGGCAAACCGGCTTTCCCTACCACGCCGCCAGCAGTTCGGTTGTTAAGCGGCCCTGTTGCCACGCCGAGTACCACGTGGTGTCAAGCATTAGAGCCACCTACGTTCATCAGCTCGCGATATTTTCTGGCGTTGAATTGCCCTACAGTCGTCAGGTATTGTGAACAAGTGTTTCGTGTTGGCGTTGCATTAATAACAACAGTGCAGCACGTATGAAAACGATATTGGCAATTAAAGGGGTCGTCCAAGAACACGTTCACCAGCTATAAATATAATTTTCTGTTGCAAAATATTCCTCCAAATCCGACAATAGAAATGGACAACGTGCAATACCTCTCGGTTGTTATGCATAAAGCTCCAACGATGCAGCGTAGGAATATGGCTATTTTCCTCGGGGTACAAAGAAATGTTCAACCGGATAAAATTGAACCAACTTGCCTAAGGCGAAGTTAATGGAACTTTTAGTGCTGTACAAGCTCCACGCTCCCAGGTCGTCGAAATGGCTAGGGCTAAAGAGCATAGTTTCATCAGGCTTCCTCCGTATCATGCTTTTAAATCCGACCGAGAATATACGAGATTACGCGAAAAGTAATGTGGCAAAAAACAACACGAAATTTACACTCAGTGAGGTTGAAATGCTGACAAAAGAAGTCATTGCAAATATTCTATCACAGGACTGGTCTCCGTCGTCAGCCATACCAAGAATGTAGATGAGAAGAAATGGATTCGTAAAGGACAGTGTCGCGTTTTGAGTAGTACGCTACATCTCTTGTTGCTGTCTTAACATTGCTTCTTTTGCCTAAACACAGCAGAGTTTACTGGTAATTTCTCACTAACATTCAAATGCAGGTGAAATTGTGGCAGAATCCTAAAACAGTGTATTATTAACTAGCGACTAAAAGCGGGACATATCAATTTAGTTATGAGAAAATCCATTTTCAGTATAAACAAATGTGCACCTTCTTCACTTATATTCTTGCAAAACCCACAGTAATTCTCGTTTCACAGGCTATTGATGCTCCTTCAAAATTACATTACATCATTAAAAAATCAGTTGCTTACATATTGCGGTGGATATGGAAGTTTCACATATAGATCATATGGCAAAATACTCTTCTCTTTGCGTACTATCATTTGCCAAAATGTTGTTTCTATATTTCAGACAGTTTGTAAGATACGAGGAATTTATGAATGTCTCATTTTGGCTTTTTCACTGGCAAGTGCGTTCGTGACGGAGCCCTTAACATAATTTAATTTTCTCAACGTAGATAGCTATATGGTATAAGTTTTAACGAACAATTTAATATGTTACCTGAATTTCATATGCATACACATGAAACGCAAATTCATAGCGACCCCTATTTTACACTGCGAACGTCTTGCAGCAGTTTAGCTAATACCGAAATATCACAAAAAAATGACCATTAACAAAATAACCGGTAATTCATCATGAAACTAACAAATGAAGCTATAAGATGTGTGAGGCTTAGAGTTTATTACCACATAGTTTCTTTAAAATCGATTGAGAAAGAAAGCCAAGAAGGCCTGGCGTTACAGGCGCATGCTGAAGCGTTCAGCACACGCTGGCAACTCGCTCCGCACGGAATTGCCCAAGTCGCAACTAATTTTAAACGCACTATAACTTCTCGACAAAGTCTCCTTTGACGGATAAATACTTGATCCAGCGATACTCCAAGTTTTTCCATCCCATCGGAAAAACAGGTTCTGTCAAACTCGTCAAAACACTCCTTGACTGGAACTACCACTTCCTCGTTTGGTGGTAATTTCTTCCCAGCAAGCCAAAGTTTCTAGATAGGGAACAGTAAGAAGTTACTTGGGGCTAAGTCGGTGAATCGGGTGGATGAGGTACCAATTCCAAGCTCAATTAAGGCATTTTCGCCTTTTGTTATCTATGATATGTGGGATGGTGCATAACCTTGGTCCCTCAGCACTTTTTGCATGCCAACATTCGTCTTTCTTCAGCCAGTGCAAGTTTCAAACGATCCGCAATGAAGCGTAACGAGGTTCAGTTGTGGTTCTGCCTTTATCCAAATAATGAGTAAGGTTTATTCCTTGGGAATCCCGGAAAAAAAAGAAAGAAACCGTGACAGCTGAAGAAATCGTCTTTCCTTTCTTCGCAAGTCTTGCGGACTGCGATTAAATATTACCAAGCATTGTGTAGAAATGCTGTGCTGGATGTGTTTTTAGTAGACTACGAGCAATCGCGGCACCCTTCGCATACAGCTTCTTCATAGGCAATTCTTCGTGCAGGGTATTATGCACTCGCTCAGTTGTGATGCCTACAGTCAATCTCACGAATTTATATTCGTCGGTCTTGCATTACAGTATCATGAATTTTGTCAATGGTTTCCTTTGTGCTGACCCCTACTGGACGGCCGAATCGCGCTTCGTCTTCGGTGCTTGTCTTGCAATTTTTAAATTCATTACTCCAAACGTAAATGGTCTTCAATGATGGTGCTGAGTTCACGTGAACTTCATCCAGTTCCGTGTTGAGTTTTGCGGCAGTCCAGTCCTTCAAGTGAAAATGTTTCACAGCACGAAACTTTTCTCCATTTTCAACCGCAGTCGACACACTGACTAGACGGCTGTCAACATTAACTGCACACTGTACATTGTTGCAATTCTTTATATGGTCACTGGAATAATGTTCCACTCTTTCATGGAAATATGCCAGACTTATCAAACCATCCTACTATAAACATGAAAAGAATAAGATTCATTACTATAGAGGATTGGTAGGTTGAGCTGTTATGTATCTCCACTATACATAATTCAAGCTTCTGGAATGAACAAATAAGCAGTTGCAATGGTATTTCCCTCCGCGTACATACTTTTGTCGAATGCTTCTACTGCCAACTATTGATTAAGCGGTTAATATGGAATCCAGTTACTTCCCTCAATGCACGTCAACAGATGACTACTTTCCTCTACCTTTCCTACTGTTGTCTGCAAATAATGAAGTTTCGGCAGAAAAAACCGCGTATTAGGAAATACTGTACCACCCTAACACGGTAAAATATATTGCGCAATATGCTGAGAGCGCGTTAATATTTTTAAAGCCTTTGTGCAAACCATCAATACTGGCCCCAGACTGTCAATACGACTGTCAATTACGTATTATGAACAATCGTGTTAATGGGAAAGGGGGTCTTCATTATTCCGAAAGTCTTCAGGAATAATCTCGCGAAAGTTTTCATTACATAAAATTATTTCTACAACCGCTCCTGGTCTTATGATTTCATACAACATTTAATTCCCAAACCGGCTTCTGATACAAAGAACATGCCAAAGCTACACTTTCGGATTACGCAGATCAGTAATGATGCAAATAAATAAATGATTTTCCCAGTGCCCGGCTGTTCTCCGTTTGTGAGTGCAAATTGCTTCCGACAGTGCGACTAACACGAGACAGCGAGGTGTGGGAAACCATTAGCGCGCTGTGTACAGAGAAAATATTAGCGGGAGGAAACGGAAGGTCGCTTCCGGCCGCTATTTGTGCAAGAACCGGACGAGAGCGAACTCTGCTACACGGTGGCCAACAGCCGCTAGCTATTTCCCGCGGCTCTCAGTGGTAGCAGCTTCTACCTTACTTTCCACGATCTGCTTTATGGCTCACAACAGCTTCTGTTTCAAGCGTTTAACGTGCCCCTACTTTTGCAACTACACGGTACAGTAATTAAAGACAACCAGTTTCCCTCGATGTGAGCTGACAAATGGAAAAAAAAGAAGAATAAAAACCGTAATGCTGAGTCCGTCATTAAATTTCATGACACCTCCCCTCCCCCCACCCCTCGCCCGATAGGCAATCACCAAGAAAGTAATTGCTATCCACCTGAAATGACAAGACGAACTGTGGTGAAATTCGGGAAAGGATTCGTCAATATGTCAACAATGGTGGACACCATTTACCTTGCATAATTTTTAAAATACTCTAATGTTAAATGGATACTATTTCTTGTTCGCAAATAAAAGTATGTTTTCCGTATCTGTCACAACCTTTCAAAATGCGGGAGTTCTTATTGTCGGACCCTGTGTAACATTATGTGTATCTATTTCTTACTACTTTCAGTATGTCAAACTTAAAGAGTTTTTACGCTTTGTGTGTTAGACTTCACCTTTGAAAGTGAACTTCACGAAGCGTAACACATGGACAACTATTGGAAACACTGCAGAGCGCTTCCTATTACATCCCATGACGCCAGATTTAAGTTCGTTATACCTCATTTGAAGGTGGCAAATGAGTAGTACGTATTTTAATAGTACTTACTGCACATTATCGAACTTTTAGGAGAACAAATTGACATTTTATTCAAATGACCGTCAATGCAACAATCATTTCGAACAAATTACAAGTTCGGAACCGAAATACAGACGCTACCTTGTTTCAGGTATAAGTGTTACAAAAATCTAAGGACACTACCAGTGCCAGAATCTGAAGTCTAACGTAGTATCTAATATCAACGTCTCCAGTTTTAACCCCAATATTCTCCCTCCCTCCCATAGGATTTCTTGTTGGAAACTGAAGACTTCAGAATGCATTTGAGTGAGGCTACAACTGAGGAAAATTACATCAGATAGTAAGGTCGCCAACTGAGTAAAGGTACCCACAAAAGCTTTAATCACCAAATGCTGAAGCCTACCATGTGCGGTGAGTATTCCTTTAACAACTTGTAAATTTTGTTGTGCCTTACCTTCACAACTGTTTTACCCCTCATATCCACCATTTATGACAGATCAGCCTGCTGTCATTACAGCCAAGGCCTCTATTGTTTACTCTTGTGTCCGCTTGCATTCTAGTCTGCCAAGCGAATTGCCAATTACGCTCAGATACGCTGTTTTAGTGCCGTTATGTCAGTTTTCCGCTTTCCCCTATACAACGACTATTTAAGCGGCGGTGTTTCTCAAACCCTTGCCTTTCTACATTTCCAACCCACTTTCACCTTCAGTGCAAATCCGAAGCTTATTGTTTAACGGCTTGAAGCACGACCTTGTCTTTAAAATGATTTTCTCACTCAATCCAGCATGTTAAATTAGGTGCTATGCCGCACAGCGGGTTAAGTTTCACACTCACCTGACAGAGCACATCTAGAGTAACTGGATAGACCATGTGCTCGATGATGACACGGAGTACTGTGTTTGGTCCGCCTTGGGTCTCGTTCTGACCAGACAAGGCGGAAGCGGCCTGCAGCGCAGCCTGTGCCGACGCGTTCTGTAAATACAAATACACAAAATATTTGAACTGTCTAAAGCACAAAGAATTTTATCGATGATCTTAGGATACGAGGATAAGAGACGGGCACACGTCATCAATACAGTCTTCCTACAAAGAGCAATCAATATAATTATGTTGTCGATCTCTCTCCCCCTCTCTCCGTGTGTGTGTGTGTGTGTGTGTGTGTGTGTGTGTGTGTGTGTGTGTGTGTGTGTGTGAGAGAGAGAGAGAGAGAGAGAGAGAGAGAGAGAGAGAGAGAGAGAGAGAGAGAGAGAGGGGGGGGGGGGGGGCATTTTAAGCTACAAAAAAGACCAATGTTCTGATACATTCAGCAACTTGGTGGACGTTTATAGGCCGATTTCCGTTCCTGTGCAGAAATATTCGGGGCTAGTTCTCGTATCTGCTGCACGTACTCATCAGAATTCACTAATTCACATAGCGATGGCGTATGGTCACATCATTTAAGGTGTTTTGTATCTACAAGAATAGTATCCAGAGATGTAAAGTCTTAGATAACTGTTTACTAAATGCTTAAGTACGTTATTGCTGCAACAGTTTATTTACCTACACGCGAAGGTATCTAAGTGATGTACAGTCGCGTAAGATGCAAATCATATTTTTAAGTGTCTCGCAATGTCTCTTGGAATCCGACATGTAATATACATATGTTTATACAAAGTAAAAATTCTTTTGTAAGTTAATTAACTTTTTTTTTAATGGTGGACATTTTCTGAAGCAATGGGCAGTCAAATCTTTCGCCACTGTCTCGTGGAAGAATCTTAACAAGTTCCAACGACATCCAAGAAAACTGGCCAGATCTCTTAAGATAAAGGTTTTAAAAGGATGTAGGCTAAATAATTCTGAAGCAGGTGACGTAAGTCCTAATTGAGCAGCCTTGCTATGGTGAAAAATCTGCCGCCTCCCCCGAATGGACAGGAAAAATCAGCGCGAACCAACATAGACACGCCACACTGGGGATAGCGATCTGAGTTAGGGGGTAGGATGTGGTTCCGAAAAATGTGGCTGTCGGTCTATACCAGCTCCGTCGAACAATTCAAGTTTCGATTAAAAACAAACAAAACGTAGCTGGCCGCTGTTAAATTTGGATTAAAAACAAACACGGCTGCTCTTAACGTGTTACAAAATTCTATTACAACACGGCTACGCAAACATGAAAATTTATTATAGTAGCGACCCAGTGCGAATAAACAGGAGAGGAAAATTGGGAAATTAATATGAATAACAACAGTTATTGAACAACAGCTGCATTTGCATGCAGTTAAACGCTGTTTGATGTTTCCTTCTTACTTTTGTGATCCATAACCAGCTTATACGAGAAGCTACCAGACAGCAAATCGGATCAAGACTATGATTTTATTTTCATTCACACCTGACAAAAAAAGTTAACAGCAAACTCATAAGCGTTGCCTTTAACACTTTAAAGTGTTAAGCGAAATAACTCGCGTGCATTCCACAAGACGAATTTATGCAGTCATAGCACACATTGCAGTTACAGCATTAAAATATGACAACGCTTGAAAGGGAGGTGCATACTTTTGAGTCAGTACAGTATTGTTTTTATAGATGCACAAAGAAGTCCACACTTGTCTGCTATTTTCTTGTTTAGTCCTATTGACAGAGTATATTCTTTCCTGACATGATTCACGTGACCAGCTTCATGAGTAAGAACAACTTTTTTCCCTCCTGTGTATTTCATCACAATAGTGGATGAGTTACGAATGGATGTCTTAGAACGTCATATTATATAGCAGACTGTGTGTGTGTGTCGTCTCCCAAACTACTCCAACGATTTCAACCAAACTTGTTACACAAACAGCAAACATCGTATCAACACCGCGGAGGGTTTATAACAACCTAGCTCCAATAAAATAGGACAATTTTTCCAGCTCCTGCAATATAGGATACCCAGCATTATTGGTGTGTTAAGTAGGAATAATATCGCCCTGCTTTGCAGGGCAGTCTCCACGACAGAAGGAAGAGTGAGTTTTTAAGCCTCTGGCTAGTAGGCTGCACTCCAGGTAGAGAGAGAGGGGGGGAGGGGGGGGATGAGATCAAGAAGGACCTGATTTGGGGAGAGTGTGTGTGTGTGTGGGGGGGGTTGCAAGACGCCGACAGGATGTGGGAAGTAGGCGACGAACAGTGGGTGTAGTACGATATGGGCAATCTTCTGACTACTTCTCAAAGCTGCAGCGACATCGGGGCGCCAATAACAAGACTTGCGACACCTTTGCACCTTTGTTGTATATCCCTGGCGAGAGGTTATCACTGCGTCTTTTGATATGCAACCTCTGACCAGTCTGTCCCCTCTCCAGCGTCTGTACCAAGTCCCAATTTTTACACAGACCAACTTTTTTTTCACAGTCCGAGCTAGCCACTGTCACAAATGATGATGATGAAATGATGTGGACAATACCTCCACCCAGTCCCCGGGCACAGAAAATCCTCAACCCGGCCGGGATCGAACCCAGGACTATGTGATTCAGAGGCAGCAACGCTAGCCATTAGACCACGAGCTGTGGACGTCTCTCCATAGTGTGGCGGATAGTGGTGGGTTCATAGGTCACTGGATGGAAAGCCAAAGAGAGAGAATGGGCTGCACTGCTGGCTCCTTACGCCTTAGCAGCAGAGATGAGGAGCTACCCAGTTCCAATAATACTTCTGAGGCAGCATGGAATGTCTTTCCTGTTGGTCAGGAGCCGCTTTTCTTGTCTAGTCTGGACTTGGGCAGAGTGCAGGTATGCTAATCACTGGGAGCTCCACCGTTAGGCGGCTAAAAGAGTCCCTCAGGAAAGAAGCATGCAGGGCGGGAAAGAATGTCTGTGTGCACTCGGTACGTTCGCTGGATGGTTTCGTCTGTGACGTGGAGGCTACAACCGGTTGCAAACAGTGACGCCACGAATGACACCTATGTACTGAGGCCATCCCCCACTCTTTTCGGTGATGGGTGATTTGGTGAACGCAACTAGTATCACACCGAAGATGCAGGCTAAGCAATTTATAGGATCGTACTCAGTGTCAGTTACGATTCTCTAAGTTGGAGCAGAATTCCCTTCAAAAAGTCAGGAATGCACTAAACGCAGGAAGCATCTACTAGAGTGTAAAGAGGATGTGGCGTGTCTTGCAATCAGAGACGAATTGCCTGCTAAAATCTGAAGTTACATCAGCTACCGTGTTCTCAGAAAATACTCTTCCTCGGAGATCAGATACCGAAAATGTTCATCTGAAATTAGTAAACAGCAGATGCATCCAAGGAAATGTCCCATAATTGGCATCGCTTATAGAAAGTAAAAATGCCAAGATAGTACCAAGAACAGAAAGTTGTTTACCGAAAGCGGATAGCAATGACATCCTAAGTTCAGATTGGAAAATTTACCTTCGGGATGGTTTGTTGCCAAGGGTGGCAGCGTATTTATTGAATAAATAAATCTACAGTATATAGGGAGGTTGCCACGTATACCGAATGTGAATTAATCCGGATGAAGTGCGGAAGGTAGGTCAAGACTGCTAATCTGATACCTTTCTACACTGCCTGGGTCAGGAGTGGTAGTGGTAGTTTCACGAGAGAACTTGCAAAATATCATTAGTAATTTTCCTGGTTAGGACGTTGTAACAAGCGATGACTTCAATTTGGCATATTTACATTGGGGGACTCATGCCCTCAAAACTGTTACCAGTGACAGTACATGTGACATTATTCTGAAATGTGAGTGTTGTGTCCGAAAGAACACACATACCATTGGTGATCTTGCAGTTCTCTAAGAATGAAATACAGTGAAATCCAGGCCTTTGTAGCTTCTTACGGGCGTTGATAAATATCTACGGGGACAGGTTAAAATGTGTGCCCCGATGGCTCAGTTGGACAGAGCGTATGCCAAGTAAGCAGGAGATTCCGGGTTCGAGTCCCGATCGGGGCACACACTTTCAACTGTCCCCGTTGATATTTATCAACGCTTGTAAGCAGCTAAAAAGCTCTAGATTTCACTGTATTTTCATTATTCTGAAATGTCTTGTCAAAAAATTACTTCGAGCGGATAATATGAGAACCAGCTCGAGAAGGTAACGTCCGAGACCATCTACAAATCAAATATACCTGCGCGTACAGAATCGGATAACGTACACGAACGTGTCAGTCATGAAAGGGTTTTGCAGAAACTATGACTACAGGTATAACAAGATATGTTAAGAAAGGTAAGAAAATATTTTTGCTTATCAAGAGTGACAGGATACAAATTGCAGAGTACCTAAGTAGTAATCATCAAACATTCATTGCTGAGGATCAAGATGTGGAGCACAAATACAAAAATTCAAAATCATCGTTCAATGTGCCATAGACATTTATATTTCAAACAATGTCTTATGAATGTGAAGACCCACAGTGGTTTAATAGTCATGTTAGGATATTGCTACGTAAACTAAGTGTTTCACTGCTGACTCAAGGTAAGTCAAAAACTATTCACAAACAAAAGCGAAAGTCAGCTTAAAGAGAGCAATGAGAGAGGCGTTCAATGACTCTGAAAGTAAAATTTTGCTAAACAATCTGATTAAATTCTAAGAGGGTTTGGCCTTATGTAAAATCAGTAAACAGCGCGAAATCCTCTATTCATTCATCAGTGATCATATGGGGGGGGGGGGGAAGCGAGGGGGGGGGGGGGGAAGCGAGGGGGAGGGAGAGGGGGACGAGAGAGGGCGAGAGAAATGCAGTACGCACGTGTAGAGTTTAGACAGAGAGTAGAAAAAGGAAAGTGGGCACACATGCTCCTTGGTCAGCAAGGTGGCTTCACCAAATTTCCATGTTTGTTGTGCGTATAGGACAGTAGGGCAAGGGATCTACACTGGTGCAGAAAGAACTGGCCTATGAGGGCGTCTTTAATACCCGGTGAGAAGATCATTCTATGCAAAAACCTTTTAGATAAAAAAAATACTCCTACCACCTCTACATATAAAGTTAGGCCGAATGAAGCAGTTTGTAAAGGCTTTGCCTCAACATGGACCATGTTTTAAGTATCTGCCAAAAGTTTCCCCACCTTTCAGAAGCTAAACTAAAAGAAGGGGTCTCTGTCGGACCTGACATTAGAAAATTGATGTTTGATGTTAACTTTGAATCCAGAATGACAAATGAGAAAGAAGCATGGGTATCATTCAAGCCAGTCGTTACAAAGTTCTTAGGACATGAAAAAGACCCACAATATGTTTCTATTATAGCTACAATGTTAAAGAAGTTTTAAACTTTAGGATGTTTAATGAGGCTGAAAGGTCACGTTTTGAACAGTCACCTTGATTACTTCCCAGACAAGATGGGGGATGTTAGTGAGGAGCAAGGAGAGCGTTTTCACCAGGACATTTAGGAGAGAGAAAAACGCTACCAAGGCCGCTGGAACAACAACATGATGGGGGACTGATGTTGGTCATTTCACCGAGAAGTTCAGCAAGCGACTCATCGTGAAACAATACAAACCAATTCCAGCTGAGAAGTGAAACCCCTACTAACACATTGTTTTAAGTTGCTTACTGTAAATACAAACTGTGCTTATATTGTAACAAAGCGTGTCATTAATTTCCCCATTTACCATATAGCATAGGATTTTTTTAGTATACAATAAAAAGCATATTGCTCGAAAACTATGGGTGATACAAAAAACTAAGGCTGTATTTGGGTTTAGCTCAAAAATCTATGAAGATCGGCTATCAAAGTAAAAAAGTTTCCCAAAAAATTTTTCGTTCGCCTGTGTCACCGAACAATGAAATTAACTTGACAGGCGGACTGTTTTCTTTTTGTCGTAATGTATTAACAGGTGCTAGCTTAAATAGCAACCGACACGTGCCAGTGCCGTGGTGGAGGTTGCTGTCGCCCTCTTATAGCGTTCCCCAGATAAGGTCGGTTAGGAATTACTGGACCAAGTTGGTACGTTCATTACGAGTTTCCGTATCTCGACGGTCGCTTTTATTAAAAGCCATTATTAAGCCGAATAGAATTCCATGATGCAGCAGGGAGTTGGGACTACCGCCCGTGAGCTTACCGATTGGACAGGGCCGCATCGGCCATCAGAACAGTATCATTGGAGGTTCAGTGCCGCCACTAGTTACATTATTTGTAACGCCACGTAATAAAGCAGCTAACTCCAAGTCCAACAACCAAGTACGCCCTCCCGCATTATTGTTCTGCGAAGTACCAAGCATTACCTTGGAAACGAAACTAAGCAAGTCTACGAACTTCGCCAGGTGCCGTAGATGGATGGATGGTTTGGGGAAGGAGACCAGACAGCGTGGTCATCGGTCTCATCGGATTAGGGAAGGATGGGGAAGGAAGTCGGCCGTGCCCTTTCAGAGGAACCATCCCGGCATTTGCCTGGAGTGATTTAGGGAAATCACGGAAAACCTAAATCAGGATGGGCGGATGCGGAATTGAACCGTCGTCCTTCCGAATGCGAGTCCAGTGTCTAACCACTGCGCCACCTCGCTCGGTACGTGCCGTAGAACTTCGCAGATTCCATTAAAGGAGTTATTAGGGTTTCATGGGCTAGTGAATGCCAATTCACCGACTAGTATCATAGCTCCTGCTAGGGCCTACAAGCTTTTCACTAATTCTGAGTGCTACCGAGAGCAAAGCTTATATGAAGAAAATAAGACAAGGACCATTAACGACTGCAATACACCAATGATCGATCTGTTAGATAAAATTTTGTAGTTATGCTGCTACAGCTGCCAGACGCTGCGCATTAGGACGAAATGGAGTCACAAGGCTGTAACGAAATTTTGCGACCACAGCAGGTCGGCGCTTCTTGGAAACACTGTCGCCCGAACTTCAAAAAAGTGAATGAAATAATGATGTGCATAAATAGATAAAAATATCGCATGACTACGTGACTGAACCTGTTACTACATTAATCGTAACAGTCAAGTAACTAGGTGTGTGTGTGTGTGTGTGTGTGTGTGTGTGTGTGTGTGTGTGTGTGTGTGTGTGCGCGCGCGCGCGCAGACCAATTTAAGGCTCAGCAACTACAGAAATCTATACATGAAAAAAGCTGATGTCAGGCCCAGATTTTTGGAAGAATCCTAAGGTAATGAAAGTCACCTACAGAAGACAACGCTTACAAAATCCAATCCTAACTCTGATATTGTTCGTCGTCGTGTGGCCGTAAGGTCCTAGAAAACTGTCAAAGGTGTTAAACAAAATCGCTCTTATCTAGCCACGGATTTGCCAAGCAAAGCCCGTACATGTTCAAACGTGTTTGTCTTACCTCACGTTAATGCAGACGCTGTTAAAGTTTACGAGTATTTTCACAATAGTTTAGATCAACTTTCTTCGAATGGACAGTGAAACTTATTAAAACTTGTTTAAGCAAACTATTCAGTCAAGTTCGCTCGTATCTAACTAAGGATGTATGAAAAGAAGCCTGTATACACGTCAACCTTACTTTTGAAGCAAACGATTTTCGTATAAGCAGTAAGGTGAAAGGAGTATATAGAGGGTCTGTACAACGGCGATGTTCTTGAGGTCAAGAGCAAATTAACGGAATGGGCAGTGCCTCGAAAGGAGGATATAAGATGAACATCAACAAAAGCAAAACGAGGATAATGGAATGTAGTCTAGGTAAATCGGGTGATGCTGCGGGTATCAGATTAGGAAATGACACACTTAAAGTAGTAAAGGAGTTTTGCTATTTGGGGAGCAAAATAACTAATGATGGTCGAAGTGTAGACTGGCAATGGCAAGGAAAGTGTTTCTAAAGAAGAGAAATTTGTTAACATCGAGTATAGATTTAAGTGTCGGGAAATATTTTCTGAAAGCATTTGTATGGAATGTAGCCATGTATGGAAGTGAAACATGGACGATAAATAGTTTAGACAAGAAGGGAATAGAAGCTTTCGAAATGTGGTGCTACAGAAGAATGCTGAAGAATAGATGGGTAGATCACAAATAATGAGGAGGTACTGAACGGAATTGGGGAGATGAGAAATTTGTGGCATAACTTGACTATAAGATGGGATCGGTTGGTAGAGCATATTCTGAGGCATCAAGGGATCACCAATTTAGTATTGGAGGGCAGGGCGGAGGGTAAAAATCGTAGAGGGAGACCAAGAGATGAGTACACTAAACAGATGCGGAAGGATGTAGGCTGCAGTAGGTACTGTGAGATGATGAAGCTTGTACAGGATAGAGCAGCATGGAGAGCTGCATCAAACCAGTCTCTGGACTGAAAACCACAACATAATTTGGCACTTGTGGGAATGGCTACAAATGCTGCTGAAGCATTTCTAGATTCATGGAGAGCTGCATCAATGATGTCCTAGGACTGAAGGCCATAACTGACTCCGGCAATGTGTTTAAAGACGACGCAAATAATACGTTGGTCCAGGGAAGGGTTTAAAATCAGTGATAAATGTACAACTGGAAACCTGTTATTGGAAATATTACAACCAGAATCTAATGATTACAGAAACTTTCTGCTGATAAGACAGTGAAACGTTTATTAACTACTTTAGCGTTACTTCGCCCTCATATTAAAAAGGAGGCTCATATATATGAAAATTTATTCTCTTCTTCTCGGTCCTCTAATGACAGTTCATTAAAATACCACAACTTGGGAACATGTAACTCACGTTGTCCATGGAAGACCCGGAAAACTATTTCTTTTATTCCCGCTTGTGTGTTATTGTAAGCGTAAAATATTTATTTTGATCATATCCTTTTCATGCGTTATGTGGCTGGAAAAGATGCAATACCTCTACCCGTTTGGTAACTCCCAGTGCTATTTTGTTTTTATACTAGATCATAGTTTCTGTAGTTGCGAAACTAACGACGCAGTGAGTTAAATTATAATAAATCAATTTTCCACTAAACATATAAGGCGACACATCGACACAGACAATGTCCGCCTTCTTGCCGAACTCTCACAAACACGTCGAACACTATCTATGCTTGACAAACAAACAGCGTCGTACACGGTCAAATAATGGCAAGCATAGCTAAGTTTGACGAAATGATGGTAGTTACAGGGGCCTTTAAGCAAATAGGATTAACGAATGAGAAAGTACATTGCAAACGCAGCTCTTAAAGCTGCTCGAAAATTTCCATCGGAATAGCTACAAGAATAGCACTACGCACATTCACATAATTCGGTGCGCACCCCTTCCCTTGTATCCAGTGAGGCAAATGTTTCAACAAATTTCGGATAGTGAAGAAGACAGTTAAATCACAAAGATACATCCTTACATAAAGCATTAATATCGGTCGTTCTTCCCTTAATGATCATGATACATCATTAACACAGTTTTAAGTTGGCTTGCCGACTATCGAATGGGGGACCATCAATTGCTAATTTTTCGTCAATTCATTGCGATTTATGCAAATTAATTTAATAACAGTGAATGAAGATCTTCAATTTGTCGTGCGCCCAAGGAAATTATCCAACTATTACTTCTTCGAAGCTCCTAAAGCCATTAAAACGCGACCCTTGAGCAAGAAATTATACGCTGTTAGAAATGGGGTCAAACGCAATTTTATTCATTTCTTCTGAAACTTTTGATTAAAAGTAACCGTGAGATTAGAGTTCCAATCTACCACCGGTGACAAGAACACAGTCGCCAACGGGACGCCTGGTCTTCTGAAAAGCCCGCGAACTGATATTGAGTGCAAGTGGCAGGCCAAAGGCGACAGCTACCGACGCGCATCCTTCCGCAGATTGAATTTTAAAATTGCAGCAGGAATTATGTCGTGAGGGGACTACACCAGCACACACGAGGGTACCTCCTTCGTTACTTATTTACTTCCAATCTTCACCTTTAAGTCGGATGCGAGGCCGTTAAGTCCACTGTGGGTAAACATGGTGCCCGCAATAGTGTGGACCATTGCTACATCGTAGGATCTACGAGATCCTTCATAATGTCAAAACCGACAACAGGCTGTATGAACTGCGTCAAGCAATTATTTTTAAGGTTGTTCTAATCGCGCCACAAGCAGCTCAGTGTAACAGCATTCACGGGAGGTGTACAAACAGAAGTCACTAAGTGCTACAAAATTTTCTATGTAAGTTTATCTGCCAACAATGAGGACGAAATGAGTTCCTAGGCAGCGAATATAAATTTTCAGGTCTTCCCTAATTTACAAAAACCATCTCTTGGCAATGAAATCTCATCTACAAGCTTCCCGATCGAAGTTCTGGAAGTAAATAAATGGTCCTACGGTGCAACTTCCTCGTTTGCATTGAGATTTTCACATTGTGTGTTGAGCATTCGTCCATACAGTAGATCTGTATAGGGAGCACGTGATATTGGAACAACGTAAATGGCCGATAACAACCGACCTCAGAACGTCAATGTTCTGTGTTGAATCTGTAGGGCATAGAAACATGTACCAAACAGTAAATAAATAATGAACACTACATATTCTACGACTTTTTGTCTACAGACTGGTTTTTAACTAAGCGCCACCTCTGTTAATAGTTCCAGTGATGATCTAAGTATACAATAATTCTTACTGCTTATTACACATCAAACGTAGCGTGTTTCTTAACAATGTAATTGTTAAGCATATTGTCAACAACCACTGACGTCTCTCGTCGCCGAATAGTTCGCTGGTGCACTTCCATAACATTTCGTAATCATCTTCAATGTTAAATACCACGTGAAAGTAAGCGTTGACGATACTTTTTATTTGTAATATTTTTTTTTTCAAAATTTGATACTACATTTACACCAACAATGTACTCACATAATTCTAAATGTCACTTATATTAATTAAAAGAAAGCTTTCAAACAATATGGGTACACGCTGTCTGACACCATGAATGTATGGACTGACTCAACAATGTAACTCATTAGTCTATGCACATCGGCGACAATAGCCAACGCCCCTGGCTTAAGACGGTGTTACATTATCAAATTTCTTTATCGAAGATTTGATCAAAGATATCACATATTCGTCAAATTTATTTGAGAAAGATCTTTGACATGGCGTTTAAAATGGGTATTACCACAGAATTACTAAATAAAAACTAGACCGCGTATTGGCGCTAGTGTCGCGTCCCCACATTGAACGTGATAGAAGTCGCCATTTGCAGGGAAACAGTGCGTAAACATGGTTGGTTCGTGTACTGCTTTTAATTGTAACAGTAAGAATGGAAGCAAAGACGAAGACGGGAACAATGTTACATTTCACAGGTCAGTCATTTCTGGTTGTTTGTTACTTTCTATTACTCGTATATAGTATTTTCGTGGAGAAATAATACATCATTAGCGTTTGTTTAGGTTTCCCCTTGCAAATTATTTTCTAAATCGAAAATGGATGGTTGCTACTCGAAGAGAGAACTTCCAACCGACAGCAAATCATTTGGTGTGGTCTCTTCATTTTGAAGAGAATTGTTACATGCAAAATTATGTAAATAAACGTCAGCTGAACGACGATGCTATACCGACAGTATTTGGATTTCCAGCTCATTTGAAAAAGGTATAGTGTCCTGGAAATTGTGCAATATAAGCCTAGGTTAAATAGTGTGGAAATATTGTCAGTGTGTATAATTTTTAACGTTCCTTTTCCAGGTTACCAAGGCAAGGAAACCTCCAAAGCCAAGAAATGTTGAGAGACAGCAGAAAACGTGTGTGTTAATGTGCATGTTTCTGGTTACACTGAAGACCACAATTATTTACGTCCATCAGGTCCAAGTAAGCTGAAGGAAAAGTTCGAGAAAATTGAAGAAAGGAAGGAAGCAAAAATTGTGCAATGTAAGACTAAGTTAAATACAGTGAACAAAAAGTGCAAAAGACAGACGCAAAAGATTTGCAAATTAGCAAATATTTTAGAAGAACTAAAAGATAAAAACTTACTAAACGATAAAGTAATCTCGCTTATTAACGCTACTTACAGTGACATGTTATTGGAGAGGGCCATTACAATGTTGTATGATGTAAATGTCAGTGTGTTAGCTGTTACTTATGATGGACTTTCCACTGATATTGCAATGGCAAAGGAATTAGGGGCAATGTAATTATCTAATGCAAGTAACTATGTAAACTCGTTCCACCTTGTCAGGAAAGAGCCTTACATTCTTAAATTTCGCGTCTCTGTGCAGAGGTATATCGGAAATTAGGAAACTTCATTCATTTAAGTATACTTTTAAAATAGACTCGAATATTCAGTATTTTTTTAAACAAACGTATTTAATTTGTGCTTCAATTTGCTCTTGTTGCGTCTCATATACTTCAAACCACAACCCCAGTACTAGCATTCATCCCTGCAAATAGCGGCGATCAGCTGCTTCAATTGGGGGACAGTTCTCCAATACGGTGTGGTAGGGGCTTGGATATTACACTGTCATGATATTTTTCGTCGAAGTTCAAGATGGCTGACAAGAACAACTTATTAACCGCAGCAGATGCATGTACCACAATTGCACTGTACGCACATGTGGCAGAGAGGGGGTGGGGGGGGGGGGGGGACGTACCCGGGAGAAGCCGTGGTTTTTACGAAGAGACGATGAAAGGATTCCACAAAACTTGTTATGTGAGCTTGTTGTGGAGGACGTCAAGTTTTACATAAATTACTTAAGAATGGATGAGCATACATTTCAGTATGCGGTCAGTGAAGTCTATCCTCATATCACACAGCACAATACTCACTGAAGAACAGCTATATCTGCAGAAGGCAGGCTCCATGTCACACTCCGATTCCTAGCTACAGGAGAGAGTTACTCTAGCTTACAGTACGGCACTAATACCACAGTACACACTGACGAAAATACCTGAAACGTGTGCAGCAATTTATAAAGCAAAAGGGTCATTGTCTTAAGTTAATTAAATGTTTACTACACTTTATGCGCATTAAGAACCATTTTTACTTTGTAAACAAGTCAATTACATTTTGTGTCCGAAAACCGTATCTCACGGCTAATGAGCTCAATATTTTTATAGTTCTCCAATTTTGTTAATCTATGTTTGTATTCAGGGTGCCTCACGCTGTAAAGCGCCACAACAGCTGCATACATCTCTATTAATTTTGTAGTTGACGGTACACACTAATTGTATTTACCGGCCATATTTATAAGCACACTACAGAAGACAGAACGCTACAGCGATTCTAGCGTTCATCGTGGTAACATGTCACACTGCAGTGAACAGAAGACACGCGACTTATCCTCCTCAGATCCCGCGTGTCGTATACGACACACCAAATTGGTGAACTTTGTTTAGCCACAGCTCCAATGGAACGCCAGAGAGACATGTCTAAGTAGTTTCCCAGACGTCCGCGAGATGTCAGCATGGATTCCCGCGAGTTTCAGCGGTCTGGCGCGTAAAGTGACGAGTGTAAGCTTTGTTTCCTGAGTGCATGCGTGAAAAGGCGGACAAAATGATGTCGAGATATTGTAAGTACCTATTTATGTAAAGTTATTTACATTTTGTATTACTTTAACGTGCATAATGTTTGAGGCAAACACTACTGCTCGGTATGAGAGCATATTTAAACAACGAAATAATATTTTTCACTGTACTACAAAAGGCTTTGTACACGTGTGTCAGATAGGACACATTGGAACTGAATGTGTATTTCTGTGTACACTAGAAAACATGTCCTGAAAATATTGAGCAATAGTCAATTGTTATACTTAGACTTATTTTACAAACGTTGCATTAATTGTTTGATGCTGTAATTATAATTACAGGTTTTTGTTTCATTTAAAGTAATTAAACCTTTCTCGACTTCTTCAGTGTCAGATGCACAGATCCTTGAAGAGTTGGACAGACCTCTGGAGTTCGATGGAGACATCTCAGAACTTGAATGTTTATCCAGTGATGAAGAATGCAATGAAGATACTGTTTTAGCACCAGAAGTGGAAAGTGATGACGATTCGTGTGAAGTTGTCTCAGATACTGTGACTGATCAGTTTGGCAGACAGAAATCCAGAAATGTTCCCCCTTGGCGCCATACAGACGTCTTTGAGCCGTTACCACCTGCACCAGCATTTGAAGAAACTGTTTGGCAAGGGAAACATTGGGAGACAAGAGAATATTTTCTTAAATATATTCCTCACAGTGTTTTTGAGCTGTTGTTATCCTGTAGCAATCAGCCATATTTTTCACGCACAGGGAAATCACTAAATACAACTCCTGAAGAGATTATGACATTTTTTGGCATCTCAATCAAGATGTCATGCCTTGGCTACCCCAGATTAAATATGTATTGGGCTTTCGGGACGAGAGTGACTGATGTAGCAGGGAAAATGTCAAGGAAGTGGTTTTTTGCAATCAGAAGTGCACTGAAACTAGTTACAGACAATGATGTGTCTAGTGATGTGAGAGCAAAAGATAAATATTGGAAAATTCGTCCTTTGCTAAACACCGTCAGAGCAGGCTGTTTACAAAATCCTAGGACACAGAAGGTGTCCATTTATGAACAGATGATTCCTTTCTGGGGCAAGACAACGATGCGGCAATACATTCGTGGAAAGCCTAATCCGTGTGGCCTCAAGAATTTCGTTTCCACATCTCCAGATGGATTACCACTTGAATTTTTCATGTATGAAGGGAAAGGTGACAGTATACTGGAAGGCTATGATTACTTGAACATTGGCGGAAAGGTAGTAACGAGACTGGCAACTACGCTACCTGAAGGGACTATAATTTATATGGACCGATACTTTACGTCGGTTGAGCTCCTAGACTGTCTACACTCAGACAGAGGCTGTCAGGCTACAGGGACAATACAGTCTTGTAAAGTTCCAAGAGCGAGCGATCTTCAGTCGGATACAGAAATGAAAAAGGCAGGTCGGGGTGCAGCTGATCGGTCTGTTCGTGGTGATGGACAAATTGCCATTATTAAATGGTATGACAACAAATCTGTAATTGTTGCCTCATCTGCAGAAGGAAAATTGCCTCTGGGACAGTGCAGTCGTTGGTCAAAGCAAGACAAACAATACGTAAATATCAGCAGGCCTCTTGCTATCGAAAAATAATGAAAATATGGGTGGGGTCGACATGCTGGATCGTATCATTGCTGTTTACAGACAAAGTGCACGATCAAGAAAGTGGACAGTGCGAATGATCCTGCATCTCTTCGATTTTGCTTGTGCTGCAGCTTGGATAGAGTACATGAGAGACTGTAATGCACTGAAGAAAAGAAGGAAGAATACAATGGACTACCTACAATTTAAAATTGACGTATCAGAGTGGCTTATCCATTCAGGAAATGATATATCTGATATTAATGACGAATCTACAGATGGAGATAAAGAAGTAGATATCGCCTCCAGCTCCTTGAAAAGAAAAAGTATTCCAGCACCAATTCCGAGTGATGCTAAACGAAAGAGCAGTGCTATTCACATGCCAGAGGTCACCAACGATGAAAAGACTCATCGTTGTAGGCGGCCAGGATGTAAAAGTGTAAGAGCGCGAGTTTTCTGCACAGAATGCAAGATTCATTTGTGCCTCGTGAAGGGTAGAAATTGTTTTCGAGATTTTCACACGAACTGAACTCACCAAGAAAAATCAGTGGATGTTAAAATAATGTAATTTAAAAATATTAACACTTTGATATTGTACAATGAAATTTGTTTGTTTATTTAACTTGCCAAATAAATCTATATTATAACATATGGAGTGATATACATTCATTCCATAATTGTCTGCCTTCAGTACCAGTGTGTCATATGACACATCAGATCCTTAAAAAACCAATCAAAAAAATTTTTAAAGAACAATGTTTCCTTACTAATGTTGACCATAACATCAAATAAAACTCAATGTTTTTTAGTAAAATTAAGTTTAGAGGGTAGAGGATCTGAAGAGGTTATGATAAAATCTACAGCGAGGCCCTAGATTTGATTAAATATATTGTACGACAGACGAGATAAGACGAAGTGTCCTATTACACCATCAAACTTCTTTGACAAATATTTGACATATCAACTTTGACAAAGAAATCTCATAGTGTAATACCTGCCGTAGCGGCCCCGCACGTGTGGGTAAATCCCAGATTGGAATCTGATGAATCACACGCGACGTAGAACAATTTGGTCGCCAGGCACCACTCGAGTTAATCGTGTTTGTATAGTTTTGTTTCTGATAGTCCAAGCTGAGTAATAACTTTACATTAAGATTTAGAGTTATTCAGGGACCACAAATGACTTTCGGAACGAAGTTCAGGCCCAAGTTGCCGCTTCTGGCACTTCCCGATTTTGCTGTTATCAGCATTTTGAAGCTAGTGATGGAGATAGTTCTCAGGAATTCACGATACACAGGGCTCCATTTGATGATTTTGGGTGATTTATGAAACTACTGCGTGCATTATTACAGTTATTCACTCCTGAACAGAATCTGTTAGTGGGCACTTTTAATTTAAACCTTTAGGACAAATCTATTATACAGCTACACTTACATGCCTTGCCTTTCATGTGACTTCACTCCAACTAATAGAATTTATAACCATTGGTATGTCACTCAGCAGTGCTGCTAACAACATTTCTCTACACACATCGATATTGCAAAACAACTCCTTGAATATTTTCACTTTAACTATAAGACTAATGAAGGTAAACGAATGGAGGACTAATAAATGAAAAAACCGGCTATTAGCACCCTAGAAAGATATACAACCCACTTTGCGTAATAAAAAAATATATTCTGCTACGTAACCTGCAGATCCCAACCATGTATTTTCAAAACAAATTCAGTAAATTACAATTCATGTTCATTAAATTTATTTTCTACAAGGCTTAGTAGGCAAACATATCAACTGCCACTGTTGTTAACCGTGCAGTGACAACCTGACCTGTCACCCAGTGTTTGAAATTGCAACTAGTTCTATTATGTTTGAAAATTACACGTTTCCATGATCAGTACCTTTCAAATCTGTTCATTGTTCAAGATCCATTTAAATTTGAAGTTGAACAGATAAACTGATAGTACCAGCACACTGAAGTGACGGAGGGAACAACCGTCCACCATGCATATAACTACATATCAATTTCTGATGGAAGATTTTCCCCTTTTCAAAAACCTATTTCACACTAAATACATAGTTAGCAAAATACATGATTTTTGTACTAATCTGATATATAGCAACTATGTTAACTAAAGTGATTATGTATGCAGCCTTCAATATGTAGTATAACTTACAGGAACTGATACTCAAACATGTCTATTTTAGTGCTGTTTGATGCAGAGGAAGTGAAGTTCTTCACCTGTTTGGAGGTCTCCTGACATGTGTGGATGAAGTGGCTCGAGGAGGGGACAGTGACCATGAAGAAGCCAATTCAAGTGAAAATTAACTAATGGAAAGTGATCACGATACTGAAATTGAATGATCTGCAAACGAACATGATAACAACAATTAGTCTTAGTGGTTCCTGTTATCTTCAGAAGGGATTAAAACAAAATCGCCTGATTCTTACCCAAACAGAAATGTAAGAACAAGGTCAGAGAATACAGCAACTCTTCTCCGTGGCCCAGAATGCAAACTTCAGCACTAGTTTCTGAAGAAAAGTTATTAGACGTTTTCTTAGGCAGCAATGTCTACTGCACAAATATTTAGGTAAGAAACCTTAAATCAAATTTCAGTGAAAGAGATGCTAACTCGCTGACAAGACAAATAAGACCACTTTTCGGCATACCATACGTAAAAGGAACCCCAGAAAGCTCTAGAAAAAACAGTAGCATGCTCTAGGATAACTCCAGAGGCAACGGCTTTGAATCCCATTACCTAATTATGGGTGAAAAATTATTAGGTTGCTTGTGAGATGTTTATGTTCTGATGACTTGCAGGCCAAGGCTTCAGAAAGAAATTGATAAATTATCCCCAGTTAGAGAAATTTGAGTTTTTTTAACAATTCTTCAAAACACTGTCACATGTGAATATTTAACTGTTGATAAAAAGTAACTTAATTTTTCTGGAAATTGCCGGTTCAGACAATATCTTCCAAAAGCCTTCCAAGAACAGCATTAAGACATTTGCTTTGTTAGATGCTAAAAATGCCTATACTTTTATGTGGAAACTTACACTGGCACTCAGCCAGTGGCCTTTCAAGCAAAGCAATTCTCCTACAAAAATAGTTAAGAGACTGATGGAACTTCTCGACGGGAGTCATCTTAACATTACTGGTGACAACTGATTCAGTGATATACCATTGGTTAAGAAGCTGCTAGGCAACAGAAGACTAACATACATTTGAACAAGGAATTTAAATAATAAGCGAAGGACCTCTTTTGGCTCCCAAGAAAACTGTACCCTAGAGCCATACTGTACTGAAGTGAGTCAATTTTTTTTTTCTTTATATTCTTCTATGAAGATACAAGAGAGAAACTGAAAGCAGAATTCCTAACTTTTAACAATTTGGCAGAGTGGAGTTTACTTACTTGATAATCTAATTAAAAAAAAAAAAAAAAAAAAAAAAAAAAAAAAAAAAAAAAAAAAAAAAAAAAAAAAAAAAGTTTCACTAAACACTCATAGGTCACCTATGGTTGTTTTCTACGATTTACTTAATTGTCCCCATCATGAGTGCACTGTGCATTTACCTAACAAATTCATGATCACTGAAACCAGTTGAAAGACTGGAAGGTCTGCTGATTTGACTTGAGAAATGACAAAAATCTCAAACGGTTGCGAAAGCTTGAATTTTGTGTGTGTGTGTGTGTGTGTGTGTGTGTGTGTGTGTTTATTTGTGTGTCTATCAACATACCAATACTTTCATATGATATCTATAAGAGGAGCATCGGTAAGCTACTATGAACAGCATGCTGAACGCATTATTGTAGACAAGACAGACAAAATGTCCACGCCTACCACATTAGTACAAGTTTATATGCCAACTAGGTCCGCAGATGACTAAGAAATTTAAGAAATGTGTGTGATATAAAAGAAATTCAGATAGTGAAGAGAGACAAAGCATGCCTGTGTAGCGCTACATATATTCAACGGCAGAACTAAGTTGTGGCGGCACCCACTGACATTTTTAAGAACTTCTGCTTGCTTTGCACTCGATTCTAAGCCGCAGACGGTTTTTTGGATTACAAAAACCGGAAAAAAAGTGCGGCGTAGATTCGAGTAAATACGGTAATGGCGAGAATCAGGTCCTGTTTCTTGAGCGTGAAGTTTATTGTATGCAGAAAGATCTAGGGGAAATATTCTTTCTGCAGAGCAGGATGTCAAATATAGCACAACCGTGGGGGAATTGAATGATAGCGATAAACTGTACACTATTCACACCCAAAACTACACAGAATTCTATTTTTGACCATTAACTGAAAGAGGTAGTACCATACAAACAAGAAGATGATCATGGGGGTGGGGTGGGGGGTGAGGGTGGGAAAGTGAGAGGAACGACTGGCACTAAGAATTCGCCTTCAACGAGAGGCAATTTTAATTCCACCCAAAGTTAAGTTTTTGGTGATTTTTTAAATCACATAATCAATTGTTTGTAACCAATACCGACTGTTACGTAAGGAAAGAGTAGGAAACAAAGAGGGGTGTCCTAATTACTAGACTGAATATTACCTTACTGCAAAAGATATTTTATGTATGTATGTATGTATGTGACGTTATGTAATTATTAACGTTAATTTTTTATTCCAGCAGAATAATGCACATTCATATATTTGATTAAAATCCCCTTCTCTTCACAATATCAGTATACCACTTTAATATCACTACTCATCTGATGTGTGTGCTTGACTGACTGCTTACCCGTGCCTCACTCACTGCAACTATGTTTACAATTTTTGTTGCTAACCTTCGGTGACTTTACTCCCGAATTTATCTGCTATCTTTTAAGTCTTCATTAACTTTAAAATCTCATTATTCGAAATTCAATAAAAATGCTTGTAGATTTGATATAATCATCAGTTTCATGCATTTTACACTAATTAAGGCCTTGGCATTATTATGGAAAATCTTTAAAAAGTATTTCAATTTTGTGAGATCATAGTCACTATTATGGACACCATTGTTTGAGAACGAACTGTGTGCAATAAAATATTTCCATTTTCTGATAACTCTACCAGCATAAGTTCAAGATGCATAATTGCATGTGGAGTTGTTCTCCTATAGTTGAACTGAGTCTGTGTGTTACATGTAGGATGGCATAAACAAAACAGCAAGATTTTGCAGAGTGCACTACTTAGGAAATATGAGGCCTATGCAGTCCTCAGTGTGTCTTAGTGTGCCATTTGGTAGTGCTGATGCATAAGAATGTGAATTTTATACTGGAAAACAAATCAATCCGTAATTTCTCTGCAACACACACTGATGACAAACTCAACATGCACACACCGCCACTGACAGTACAGGTCAGGTATGAAATGAAAATGAATTACTCATTATAGATCGCTAAAATTGTTCCTAATGGTTACTTCTGTGGAATTCTTTCACGCTGAACAAGGTGTCAGTTCTCACGTTACAAGATTAAAACCACATACTATACTGACAAGACCTTGTTCTAACTAAGCACAACTTCGTGTGAAGATACATTGATTCATTGGTAATTTGTAACTGGGTTAATATGCGGACAAGGAAAAACATTCCTGGATTTCCCAGTTAAAGAAACGCTTTCTACCAAGTGAAAACACACTTTTTTCGGGTTAAATGACAGCATATTTGCCCTCGGAACTGTAAAACTTATCAATGCCATGAATGGTTGCACTTTTATAGACAGGTGTAGAATTTCCTGGAACTTTAGAAAACTAAACTCAAGAAGAAGGAAAAAAAAACTGTTTTGGAAAGATCTTTGATGTGCAGCAACACACACGCTGCATATTTTCGTATTATGAAAGTATAAATTCGAATTTCACCGAACACCGTATGGTACTTCCCAAAGCATTGAAATCGAGATTGCGATGTACTTTTGTTAGCCAGTCATAGCTTATACCACGTGATCTCGCCACCCGTGACAGCGGTTATTCAGAGCATAGGACACGTGATGGAATCAGCCAATAGCAAGATCACTGTTAAGTAGTGTGAACACACAAACAGGAAAAGTTAATGGTTTAAATAAATATACACAGTGTTACTACAAGAAAAACAAAACTTTCTCGCACAACATTGATCTTTTTTTTTGCACGTGTTACACTTTAAGATACATCATACACATGTGCCAATAAAATTTTTAGCGACATGAATGTCTGACCTGAGCTCGAAATTCTGCTAAATGGATCATCATCAAGGAGTTGATTTTTAAATGAGAGTCAAACACTCTGCGATTTAAAAAATTCATTGTACATTCTCACACATAGTTCAACTTGCGTAAAAGGAAATTTACTCTGAAAGTATGCTTTTCAAACCATCATTTGCAATATTTTCCCGCCACCTGTTAGAAATAGGTTCGTTTCAGCAGTTGCCAGAGTGTGCCAGATAACAGGCGCCACCGCGCTTGCACAGCTATGACGACGTAGGAAGCCCGTGTGTTCGTTAAGTGTGTAACATGAAAAGATCTTACGTTATGTCATAAAAGACATCAGAGGATACTCCACGAGCATCAGAATGTTGTGAACCATACTAAAATGTGCAAATTTAAAGTGCCTATATTCCGCCAGTGTTCAGCAGTGATGTGTGAAAAAACTGTGTGCGGTAGTTCCAGGGAGCTTAACAGTCTTGTTACTCCTCGGGCCAAATCCCACAGCTAGGTTCTGTTGGGTTCATATTGTAATGGTACAGTAGCATATGTAAAAATGCAGCATTTGTATGATGTTCCCGATACTGTGAAAATAATTGTCTTTTGTGTTTCTACGATACTTATCTACCTCTGTGGTATAAAACGATGGACATAGTCAAAATAAGGAGGATTTCGTTTGTTTTTTGTCTGAAAAAAATAAATTGTTATGTTTTCTTAATTTGAGCCGTTTTTATGAACAGTCATTCATAAAACATCAATAATTAAGAATTTGTATTTGAAATGGAAACTGTAATTTCATATTATTCATTAAAAATAATTATGAGTTTTATAATTAAGAGACGTAGGTAACTAAAATTGAACGAGGAAAAAACCTGATACTGGGGAGTTTTGAACCAATGCACAAGTAACTGCGCTTGGTTCACATTTTATTACGCTAACTACTGCACTACTCGTTCAATGTTCATTAATCAACTGCCATATATACAACACTGGAAAAACTTCAAAGCCAATTATCTCTATAAATTTACGAAAAACATTAGGACCAGCCTGTTTCTCGGCACTTTTTAAGCATGTTCCACGCGCATGTTTCACAAAGGAAAAGAATGCAGCCTTAGCCTTTTCTATACTGCGCATTAACAGTGTGACAATAAGAGCACAATGCTGCAGAGGCTGTGACTGTAACCAAGTTTTGAAATAAAAACTACATAGGTAAAGCATGATTAAGAAAAACGTTGACGGCTGTTAATACATTTGAATATCTTAAAGTTTCATTTAACATAGCTTAGTAATAAGATATATAATACATAAGCATGAAATTTAGTAGAAGTAGCAGAGAGATGATTATCACAACAAGAAAGGAGAGAGGAGCAGCAGGAACAACAATTGGTGGGGAACAATTGAGGAGAGTGGAGAGTTTCAAGTACCTAGGAAGGCTGATACAGGAACATGGGAAAAACAACAGAAATAAACAAGCAGGGGAGAAAAGCCGAAGCATTTTGGAAGTGTCTCAGAAGTCTGATATGGAACAAGGATGTATCCCGAATCAGTAAAAAGGTTATATACCAGTCATACTATGTCCCAATTCTGACATATGCATCAGATACCTGGATTATGAAAGGAAGAGAGGACAGCGAAACAGTATTGGAGTGACGATGGACAGGATACGAAATGAGAGGATCAGAGAGTTAATGAAGGTGGAACCATTACAGGAGGAGTTAGAGAAATCAAAGCTGAGATGGTATGGACAAGTTAAGGGAATGGAGGAGAAGAGGATGCCCAGGAGGATATACGAGATGAAACTGGAAGGAAAGAGACCAAGAGGAAGACCGAGAGACAGATGGCTGAAAGGAGTAGAGGAATGCATCCAGAAGAAAGGAGAAGATTGGACCCAGGTGAAGACAGAGACATGGTGGCAAGACAGAAGACAATGGAGAGGCCTACATTCCATACATACCCAACAAGAGGCTGGAAACTGTCCAAGATGATGATGATGATGATGATGATGATGATGATGATGTAGGACCTACTTTTAAGAGCGTAAAACGATATATCACTTCTCTGACCCTCCGCGACTATCAACAATGTTTCAAGAACACTATGAAACCCTGCAAAGACTTTAGTAATTTAGCGCATGGCAAGAGCATACTGTCTGGTCATTTGGGTGCCTGTACATCAACCTACCTTTGTGGCAAGATACAGCTGATGACAATCCTTGCAACATCAGGATTCCAACAGCTACTCCTGACTTATGGGCCACAGTACAAGTACGTGTTAGCGACCTCTGCTATGAAGGCAGGTGACTAGGCACAGCAATGGAGTATAATCAGAAAAGGACATGCAAGAAAATAGGTCACAGTGTTTAAAAAATTGCTTGCTAAGCCTATTTTTAAGTGCTGTACAGAAACCAAGAAAAATGAAAATAAGGATGCTTGAAGCTATCCCAGTTTTTTCTTCACTACTGTGTGCAGCTCTTCTACAGTATCCCATCATAATCATAATGATATATCTCTTGTATTACATGCTACAAACCCAGGAAAGAACTGTCTACTGGTGATCAAACTTCCACCATCCATACATCCATTCCATGAACATTTGGCTTTACACATGTCAAGTGAAAAGGATGAAGTAGAGTTTTTCTAACTTAGTGGTCTCTAATGGTAATTATATCGATTTTTTACTCGTTTTTGTACATCATCTGTGCACACTTCACACAACGTCACATACGCACAGGCAACACGGCTGCAACGAGATGATCTGTTCGTTCGTAAAAAATTCAAAACAGGGAATTTTGTTTTACGGATGTGCATCACCTTCATTATGACATTTTTGGTCAGGTGAATTCCATAATATTGCAAATTTGTGTGTTTGAGGGAGTCAGTCTTAAGAACTTCCAAGATATCCTGTTATTACTGGAGTTCACATTCATAGGTTACCGCTATTCTGTTAGAAGGCGCAACAGAAGGAAAGAGGTGAGAGAAGAAGAAAGCTAGGGTGAGAAGCAAGGGAAGGGGAGACGCTAGCGTTCACTCCATCGCCTTCAAGACGGCCGGCCGGACCCTGTTACCTGCAAATCGCTTTCCCAATAAAAGAGGCGAGGCGAGGCGAGTTGAGGCGCGGCGCGGCCGGGCCCGGCAAATGGCGTTCCGGTCCGCAGTTTGCGCGCCGCCTCCGAATTACGCTAATAGGAGGCAAACGCACGCCATTTGGCCGCAAGTGTGGCGGCAACGCCCTCGTTAGTTAATCGCCTTTCTTCGTGACCACGCACCCGTAATTGCGCTTCGAGTCGCGATCCGTTGAATTTTTCACTTTTTTCCTTGCCTTTCTTATGTAGTGGCAACTTCAACAGAAAGGGTTGTTACTACCGGCACAGACGCATTTCATACATAGTTTTTACATAAGGCAGGGTTTTTTTATTGACTAATTCCGTTCATTAAACCTGATCAGTGGTAGCAGTTCGATTCGTACCTCTCTCTCGCGATCTCCCAAGACATCAACCGCACAATTTGTAATAATCTTGCGTCCAACCAGATTTGCCTCATATTGGAAACAAACACACACACACACACACACACACACACACACACACACACACTTATTACTCACCGCGTTGGAATGCGTCTGGTCGGTCTTGAGTTCCTTGTGGTTGGAAAACTGCACATAGACTGCTCGGCCGCGAAGTTGCGCCACACATGATGTGAAGTAGTTCACCATTGTGGACGCTGCGACCTCGTCAGCCATCTCCAGGAATGCCTGAAAACATGCGTCTTATTCAAATCTTTGAAGACTCCAATTATATTTTCAACTGGAATTCCTAACCAGTAACACGACGAAGTTGATATGAATGAAAACAGAATTAGGGAAGTAACCATTTTGAAATATCTGCGTTATAACAGTGTTCAAAATCATTCCAAAGACGTGTGTCCCTACGTATTAGGACGTATCCGTTGCAAGAGTTTTCTCGCGGTAAACATTAAACTAAGCTACAAGGTATTTCGAATATATGCATTGCTTTGAGGTCTTGAAAGGTTGTAAACAACTACACGATATTTAAGTTTTCAGGAGAATTATGTAACTAATGCTTGAAATAAACGAATCTACTTTTAAAAAAGTAAACTGCGCACATCTCCACGATTGGGTAACATCTCATTGTTTTAATAAGAATGATCGCACTGAAAGTAGTGCACCCTTGCCTTAGTTCGACGTTTGATGTGACTTAAGTAGCCAGTTATAAACGGATCTATGGCAAAACGTGCGCTAGGAAACTGTGTGTATTACGCCTTTACCCGAGACAAAACTAATGGAAAACAAGTAATTTCGTTAAAATTGCTAACAGAGCACCTAAACGTGTTAATGAGATGTGCTCGAATGCCAAGATGATAGTGTTTTCCTTGAATGCACAAGCGTAAGTGATCTGTAACGGTACGACGAACAGTTTAAGTTCTTGCGGACGTTCTTATAGACAGTGTCTTACTGCAGCACGGTAATAATGAACAGCAACCGGTAAGAAACTGATAGATGTCCATGAGTACGACTGTTGTTCCATGACTAACTTGGTCAGAACAGCAGCGCTGAAACGCTTGGGAACATGGTGATTGCTGTTAGGTCTCACGCACGGACGAAGATGTGTCTTTCTTTGGAACACACGTCATCATTCAATGGAAACTACATGTCCATAAAAACCATGCTTAATCCCAGATTACTAACCCCCTCGCAAAAGTTACGATTGCAGAAGGTATAAAACAGGATATTTCCTACTGAATTTGGTGTCTAAAATACCAGTGGAGATCCACTAATTGTTATTAATTAATGCACAACTATAAATATGACCGCCTTTAAATAGGATGTGTATTAGTAACTTTCGGATGGTTTGGTAGCGATGTACCAACCTCTTACCCCCTTTTAATGTTCTACAGGCAGAATCTAAGACCTTTATTTTGTATTAGCTTGTATGACCATATCCACCCCCTCCCCCCTTTATTCTCAACTTGTTAGAGAAAAGCTTTTGCTGTGTTTTAGCCTTTAATGTCCAGATCAATTAAAATTTTAACAGCCTATCTTAACACTCTCGAAGTTAACAATTACATTATCTATGCGACTGTGTACGGTAGGTGAATCAGAGTGAAAATGGGTGCTAGTAATTGTGATTTTGGGTAGTATTTTATGGACTAAAAGTTTTGGCAGTGCTTCCACTAAGCGACAGCAGTTAGTGTCCCCGTAATTACATATTACGGACGACATTTTATCTGCGCTGCGTTCAGTCCCCCACTCAGGAGAGTTCCTCCGGAACAGCGAGCACGTGTGCACGTGCAAAAGGCAATAGTGCGGCTTTGCCGTAGAGCGCTTGTGGCTAGATACAGAAAAGAAAAAAAACAGCTGTAAGAAAAGGGAGAGAAAAACACTGAATAATACAACACTCCACCTGGCTCGCAGAAGATGCCCCTTCCCACAAAAAGAGCTCCTTAGGCCCCATAAACCCACTAGGCACTCCGTTGCGGCGAAGAAGCACTATTTCGACCACGTGCCCGCTTAGTATCAGCTGTATGCTTCAAGAAGGGTGATACATTTGTAGTACGGAGGTCTACTAAACTGGAATAATGGTTTTTCGAGTCTCCTAAAAATGCGGAAGCAGCCAGATTACAAAAAGACTAAGTAAATACATGTTACTTCATGTTATCAGGCCTTAATAAAATTGATCCAAGAATACCCAAGCGAATCACTGCTAAAGTGCAGAAGGGCAATAGGAAAAACGAACACTAATCTGGCCAAGAAAACATGAAACAATGTGAAGTGAGTTGAACATAGCCACACTTATTGTACTCCGTATGGTGAAAAATGGAGGGATGAAATTAATGAATTAATTAAAATCATTTTTAATAACAACCTACATTACAGCGAAGGTACACTGATGTCTGTAGGCGATTTGTAGTCTCTTGTGTACGCCGTCCGTTAATGGCTAAACAGAAAATTCCTTCTTAATTTGTGCGATCACGTGTGTTCCTTTTCATGTTAACGAGGGTAGACGTTCTTCAATACCTCAGAATAGACCAGAAAGGCAACGGACAATTGGTGCTGCGTGATGGGATCCTACGACGGGAGGAGGATACGGACAAAGCAAACATGGAGGTCATGGAGAGCTGCCACTAGCTCGGTTTTACGAGGATCGGCCAAGATTACGCAACGTCCCCATACTCGCCTCATATGGTTTACGAAAATCAAATAAAACATTAACCAGGATGGCTGGACGTAAATGTGAAATGTCATTTGTCCAGAACGCATGTCTTACAAAAGCGGTGGATCTGTTTGACAGCAGACTTCCTACTTTAGCTTTTGAACATGCGTCACATCACTGAACAATTAACCAGAGTTATCGAATGGTGTATCATTTCATTAAAGACAACTTATTTGCTTCATCATATCATTATCATCCTTTAGTAATATTACATTTCAGTTCTGTAAATTACATCCACCGACGACGAGATCTTGCTACATCTTTAGTTCCTAGGCGTCAATACTGACTGACTGTATGTGGTAGCCTCTTTTTTAATATACCACAAACTTGCTGCGGTCGTTTAGCATTACGTTTTTGGACCACGTGTACAATCTCTACAGCATTCCAACGTTTTTGGGTAACTTCGATTCACATTTTATCCCGACGTTTATTCTTGTTTTATCATTTTGTCTAAATCAGTTGATTAGTGCCCACGTAGTAAGTTATGAAATGGTGCTAACCTAAAAAAGACTATTTGCTACTACTTAACGTCATTATTTAGTAGCTGTTTCCGGCCACGCGTCGCTGTGATTCAGTCCGGTTACATGAAAAAGAAAGATAAAACAAAGTACACGTTTCTCACGTATGAGAAATGGATATACGTCCTTCAGAATATTGCGTCAAAATTTGAAGTCAATCTGTCAAAATCGTACAGACTTTTTTCAGAAGTTTCCCTTTGTGTGTTACGTATTTATTTATCCATATAAAAAAAATCAATTACCGCATTTATAAAAAATATGATCACCTTAGAACGGCTCCATGTATGTTTTCACTTGTTGAATAATAACGGTCTGATTAAGACAAATGACTGCGTTGGCGGTAGTGATGGGAGAATATGGAGTGATGAAAAGGGAGGGGAAAGTTAGGGAGAAAGTCGGGCGGCGGGAACTTTGATAAGATGGTACGTTCGGCGTAAATTTGCGCTGTGTTGCAGAGCCGGCGCCCGAGACTGAGCAGGCCGCCAGATGTAGGTACGGCTGGCAGCAACCTCTAAAGCCTGTAGCGTGGGCTCATTACGGTCAGAATTACTCAGTGCTCGCGGGTAGGCAACGCGAGCACGCAAACACGCCGCAGCAAACTACCCACGCAGTTTACCCGCCGTCGGCCCTCACGTCAGAATTCGAGGCAATAACAACGCAGCTGAGAGTAAGCACGCTCTCTCTCGGGCGCATCGCCTGGAGTACATTCGCGCACCACCGCAACGACGAGCAGGTAACAACTGTTTTACGCGTTCGCAACCTCCTTCCCTCTCCACCCGCCTGCTCGTGCGGTTAAGGAATCCGGGCAATCTGGCTGCAGGCATCGCGCAAATGTGATTTAGTTATCAACTAACGCTCGCTCGGCACGGCAAAGGAGCTGGAATGCCGCAGCAACTGCCGTGGTTGCGGAACGCACAAACACATCAGCCGCATGTCAGACGCAGTGTAAGGAGTACCGAAGTGATGGCGCAGAACGCGACCGAATATAAAGTTCCGCTTCGAAATGAAGAGCGACATTCTGAATATGGGATAGTTCAAACGGCCGATTCAATTGACACACAGAACTGGTATCAAAGTACTACACCCGAGTGCTTTGCCGCTAACTGGTCAGCAAATGTTCAAGTTCGGCTTTATCGTTGGAAGTAGCAAGTGAAGGGCGACTTTAATCAGCTGCTATGCAATAGTGTGTACACTATGCTTACGCTCAACTGGATTGAAGAAATGATTACCAGTTTCCTTTTAACAGAACCATCACTGCAATAGTGCAAGTGATTTAGCCAAACCACGAAAAACAATACAGGGCTATTATAAATGATTGAAGCGATTTCATAAATTCACTGTAGCTCCATTCATTGACATATGATCACGACACACTACAGATACGTAGAAAAACTCAAAAGTTTTGTTCGGCTGAAGCCGCACTTCAGGTTTCTGCCGCCAGAGCGCTCGAGAGCGCAGGGAGGCAAAATGGCGACAGGAGCCGAGAAAGCTTATGTCGTGCTTGAAATGCACTCACATCAGTCGGTCATAACAGTGCAACGACACTTCAGGACGAAGTTCAACAAAGATACACCGACTGCTAACTCCATTCGGCGATGGTATGCGCAGTTTAAAGCTTCTGGATGCCTCTGTAAGGGGAAATCAACGGGTCGGCCTGCAGTGAGCGAAGAAACGGTTGAACGCGTGCGGGCAAGTTTCACGCGTAGCCCGCGGAAGTCGACGAATAAAGCAAGCAGGGAGCTAAACGTATCACAGCCGACGGTTTGGAAAATCTTACGGAAAAGGCTAAAGCGGAAGCCTTACCGTTTACAATTGCTACAAGCCCTGACACCCGATGACAAAGTCAAACGCTTTGAATTTTCGGCGCGGTTGCAACAGCTCATGGAAGAGGATGCGTTCAGTGCGAAACTTGTTTTCAGTGATGAAGCAACATTTTTTCTTAATGGTGAATTGAACAGACACAATGTGCAAATCTGGGCGGCAGAGAATCCTCAGGCATTCGTGCAGCAAATTCGCAATTCACCAAAAGTTAACGTGTTTTGTGCAATCTCACGGTTTAAAGTTTACGACCCCTTTTTCTTCTGCGAAAAAAACGTCACAGGACACGTGTATCTGGACATGCTGGAAAATTGGCTCATGCCACAACTGGAGACCGACGGCGCCGACTTCATCTTTCAACAGGATGGTGCTCCACCGCACTTCCATCATGATGTTCGGCATTTCTTAAACAGGAGATTGGAAAACCGATGGATCGGTCGTGGTGATCATGATCAGCAATTCATGTCATGGCCTCCACGCTCTCCCGACTTAACCCCATGCGATTTCTTTCTGTGGGGTTATGTGAAAGATTCAGTGTTTAAACCTCTTCTACCAAGAAACGTTCCAGAACTGCGAGCTCGCATCAACGATGCTTTCGAACTCATCGATGGGGACATGCTGCGCCGAGTGTGGGAGGAACTTCATTATCGGCTTGATGTCTGCCGAATCACTAAAGGGGCACATATCGAACATTCGTGAATGCCTGAAAAAACTGAGTTTTTGTATGTGTGTGCAAAGTATTGTGAAAATATCTCAAATAATAAAGTTATTGTAGAGCTGTGAAATCGCTTCAATCATTTGTAATAATCCTGTACAGTAGGCCAGACGGGGGGTTCTGTAACAACCACGCCCCTACAGAATACGAGACCACTGTCTCCGCGATAGCACCGTTTCGTTCGGTTTCATGAGTTTCGAGCAATGTTATGCAAATAGAATTGTGGCCTACACAAGCAAAATGACTGAAGGAATCAAACTGAGAAAGCGTGATGGCAAACAAATTAATAATCAATCCTGGACACTGCAACACAAATTCTTACGTGTTTTAGAAGTTATCGTCGTCCATTAGCCTTTGAAAGATTAATAAAAGCCTTCATTATCGTTATTCTTATGTATGTAATCAAACTGAGGCATCAGGGGATCACCAATTTAGTATTGTAGGGCAGCGTGGAGGGTAAAAATCGTAGAGGGAGACCAAGAGATGAATACACTAAGCAGATTCAGAAGGATGTAGGTTGCAGTAAGTACTGGGAGACGAAGAAGCTTGCACAGGATAGAGTAGCATGGAGAGCTGCATCGAACCAGTCTCAGGACTGAAGACAACAACAACAATCAAACTGCGTTCGGTTTGCACGCATGTTGTTCGTAAGTCTGGACTTCTTGGTCAACTCTTTATTGCGTTTCTGTGTGATGTCAAAGCAATTACACTGCGAAACTAGTAACTTAACAGTGCCACGAACTGAGTATCTATGTGCGAAAATATGACATCAGTTGCATTACTCAGTGAAGTCCAGCTTCTTGTATAGAGAAGACAAACTATTCATGTTTCCTGCGTTAAATGCTTTGTTTCTTCTTGACAAATTGCTTCACCTTCGCCTGATACATTGCTCACAACCGCCACAGCAATTTTGTTTAACATGAAAACATACGATTTCGTCGGCTTTAAACTACTACTACTAGTCTTTCGATTTTCTTTTAATAAGCTTATGATAAAACACTGTACACACAAATACCTCAATACACGCCACTGTGAAAGCTAATACCAAAAATACTATTGCAATATAGATCTAATTCTGCAGAACGCTATCAAAGACCACCAAATGTATCAATTAAGACCAATTTCCTAAGAGACAGAGAAACAAGAGCTAACGAACATCTGCACATTGAACGCTACAGCTGGCAGTTCATTTCGCTTGAGACCAACAAATAATTCACTTCTGGACTTCCGGGAGAAGAATAGGGTCAGCCATTATTCTACAGACGAGATGGTCGTCTGCGGCTGCAATATTCCCGCAGGAAGTTGTCTTAGGAGATTACCCAGGGGAGTGGAGGCGTTTCTACGCGGACTCCTTCCCATCACCTTACGCGGCGACTAATGAACACACTTTCGAACGGGAGAGCTGTAAATCCGCATCTGCGGAGCGGAAGGACTCGCAGGTAACGAAGGGTTGGGGTGCATTAGCACCTGCAAGGCTGATTGTACTCGAGTTAGAGGTAGTGGCGCGGAGATTACGACCATGTCACTTCACCAGACATCACCTTCAAACCTAGTGGCCTCCTAGTGTATGAGGATAGCTGCGTGTGTGTGTGTGTGTGTGTGTGTGTGTGTGTGTGTGTGTGTGTGTGTGTGTGGGGGGGGGGGGGGGGGGTGACATTTAAAAAAAAAACTGAGATCTACACCTGACAACGAGATTTCATTTTTCCATTCAATCGGAGAAGTAATTATGCAGAACTCTGCAAATTAAGCAGTTCGAGGCGATCACTCACCCACTTCATGAAATCAATTATTCTTACTTAATTTAAGGAGTTACACAAAACGTAGGAATAGATTGACGGGTAAACCACTGGACAGGCGGAGTCGTTTGCGTAGGTAGGAGCAGCTAACAACCGGATTGTTGGCCGGTGGGAGTGGTTCAAGTTGTAGTCTTGTAAATCGATTAGCATGTAAGAGTAGTAACATATAGTTTTACTACAGAAGTAGTAAATTCAAGGGTAAGAATAGAAATTGGGAGCAGCCGTCACGGACTTTGAAGTCCTTCCAACCACTCTCACCGCCGCTACAAATCTGTGTTGGGACACACTTTCTCTTCTCCTTTCTTTCCTCTTCCTCTATCCACCTTTGCTTCTCGTAGTTAATAGAATTTCTTCATGGTTTAATGGTTTTGGATTTGTATTTGTTTATAATTATTTGTTTCATGGTAATGGATTTGTATGTTTATCTGTAATTATTATTTGAAAAGTTTTCAATGAGCTGCAGAAAAAAAGCCTGCCTCCACGTGGCGGGACACGGGCAACGGTGGGAGTGGAGTCGGGTAGTGGGGTAGTATTACACTACCGCCTCGGACCCCCGAACCCAGTTACAGCGGCAAAGAGGCATTCACAGACCCACCAAAGGTAATCACACGGTGGATCATTAAACAATCAGCAAGTGAAAAAAAATATCTTGAGGCTAACCACTTTAAATCCCAATAGTTTTTTGCGCCGCTGTGACTGTCGACTGCAGAGCGATACAGGTGAAACGCAAAATCCACAGATTGGAAAATGAACTCTTGTAAAACTTCTAGTTATTAAGCACAATAAAGGCCACTATAGGTTGTGTCTATGCTCGAGTAATTGGGAATAGGGAAATTTAACGGCCATCGCCTTTCCGCCCAACACCATCATCATGGTCATCTTCTGTGGGTTCTCAATACCTCTGCACGTGGCTTTGTTACCCGATTGCGATAAAGGCGTTAAATTTTCACCCAAGTTCACCTAACTACGCAGAAGACCTTGCGGGCTGTGACAGCTCGATTCTGCAGTGGAACGTTCTTCAGCGTTCAATACTGAACAGAGGGCAGCAATCCCAGAACCCTGCGAGCAACGATTTACTTTATGTCTATTTTCCACAATTCAAACAAAGTGCTGAGAAGGTCAGTTCTCTAACATTCATGCCTTTTTATTACGACACACAAACATTTTAAATAATTTGTTAAATGCTTCCTTACATTATTTGTCAATTTTTAATTTTGATGACTCCATGACGGGATGTGACAGTTTTACAAGGATCAGAACCAAGTGCAATGTCATTGTGTAACAATATGTACGACGCTTTCATGGGACTATATTATCGATCTACGTTCTTGCTGCGTTCAAGCCAAGATCTACGGCAGTATTTTATATTTAAAAATAACAACCTTCTCGTACCCCATAGTATGATTTTCGTAGTTAAGTCGCTACAAAATGCACAATCAAACTGCGTTGAAATAAACTTCCGCAAATCTTAGGGTTTACATCAAGAAACGAATGCTACTGGTTCTGCTTAACCTGCTAACCCTGTAGAAGTACACTTACGCGGTTTACGACGAGCGAGTATAAATTTCGCCTTGTAACGCGTTCGACGTCTCCTCAAACTAGAGAACCACGACGCTAGCGCTTGCTGATAAATAGCGTTACGGGTAATGATCGGCGAGGAAAGTAAGTACTCTCCAAACCATGTTAGATATCGTAGGGTTTTCTGTATAGAGGTTCACAGTCCGCACTTCACTTCACTGTAGGGCCTATGATTGATTTGGTGTGCACCTCTAAGTTAAGAGGAAGATAAAGGCATATGACCAAGTTCACTAACTTCAGAGTTGAATACAGCTGCCACTAGACGGCGCTACCAAAGCTTTTTTTATTCCTCAGTTTGCTCAATAAAATTTACTGCCATCACATTTTAAGTTAGTAACCGTTTATAATCAACTTAAAAATTACTAGCTGCATATTGCTGCGAAACTTTTTAATTTCACAGCACTAAACACATTTCATATGTAAAATTGTAGCGTACTTATTTTTCAGATTTTTTAAATCTGTGTTTGATACACTGAAACCGGAAACACAAAAATCGAAATGTGGCTCAGGAAATAAATTTCAGCCTTAAGCCTGGTTTACACGATGACACTGGGTTGCGCCACTCGCGTGGAATGAGTTGCACGCAAGTCGTTTCATATAGGACTGTAGACACGGCGACACCATTACACCACTTCAGTTTCGTCGTTTTGTTGGTTCCAAAGTCGTGTCTGAAATGAAAGTTTTGGCAGCTGCACGTCCCACCAGTTGTGATGGAGATAAAGCTTGTTGCGTGGAATCGCTGCATACGAAAAATATAATAAACGTGTTTCGATTCGTGACTGGATGAAGAAAAGACGTCAGCTCGGTTGCTCAGCATCCTTGCTGAAGTAATTTATAACTGAAGATCAAAGAAGTTCTTTTAATTATATTAGATTGCCACCAGAACTGTTCACGTTTCTTCTAAATAGAGTTAATTATGCGATAAGGAGTAAAGGTACTGTAATACATGAAGCACTGTTGCCAGAACTGATATTACATATATTGCGTGCATTACAATCGAGAACACTCGGCATGCCATAAGATACGGTTTTACTTGATAATGACGCTATTTCATTAACACCAATAATTATTAACATTAGCAACAATAAGTTTTCGAAGCAGGCCGCATTAGGGAGAGAATGGTTCGCAAACTACTCTCTTGAAGACAGATCTGTACGGTGGCAATATTTCAAAATTCTAACATATGTAAATGGGGAGCACTGTAACGACGTTTTAAATAGACGAATATTGAATTAAGAATGCAGCTTCTTGAATTTGTATAGCCTTCCCTCCTGTCAACAATAGTCCTTAATAAAAAGGTGGGCCAACTCGAACGATGGGATTTTGGTCTTTTAGACGAGAGCATTGCCACAGATAGAATTACACTTGCTTGTATTTTTCTTGATGTAGTTGTATACGGCTCCTAACTCAATAAGTTTTGCCCTGCAGCTCAGATATTACCAAACCATATATGTTGTGATCGCACATGATGGTCTCAGCGGCAGCAATATGTTGCTTATTTTTGTAATCACCATCACCGAAATCCCACAAACACCTATGCAAAGCACAGATATCCAAAAGTGAACAACATTCTTCGTTCCCCACTTCATACTTCAGTTTGTCTACACACTACGAACACACACAACCTAAAAACTCATGGAACTAATGTCGCCAAGGTTGGCAAACGCGCGGCGCGCACGCGCAGCTGCCTGCAACCAAGTGTCGTCGTGTAAACTTGGCTTAATGATTGTTTGGTTTCCAGCATAAATGCGTTACTTATCAATGGTCTCAAATTACAAACAATGGCTATTCCGTAAGGAGTTACTGATCAAAGCGAGCTACAAACAGAGGCGTCGGGGGTACACAGCCTGGCCACATAACGTTCCATTTGAAAACTGGATCTTTTAGTGGACGCTTAGGAGTGACAACTTTTTATAGTTGTCACTATTTATTGACTACAAAAGCGTCGAAAGATCCGCTGTAGGTACAGATTGTGCTTTTGAAAGCAAGTTATTCTCACTGGCATTCACATTACTGGACGGACGCGGCGGTTACAGACCTTTGAGACCAGGTAACGGTTCCGAAGAGGAGCAGTGTTCTCAAAAAAAATGCCCCGCCAAATTTATGAATAAAGTCATTTCGTAGTCTTTCTGCTATTGTGGGAAGAACTTAACGTGCGGCCGGAGTGGCCGAGCGGTTCTAGGCGCTACAGTTTGGAACCGCGCGACCGCTACGGTCGCAAGTTCGAATCCTGCCTCGGGCATGGATGTGGGTGATGTCCTTAGGTTGGTTGGGTTAAAGTAGTTCTAAGTTCTAGGGGACTGTTGACCTCGGAAGTTAAGTCCCATAGTGCTCAGAGCCATATGAAGAACGCGCTGTTAACTTTGGAAAGCGCAAGCCGCCGCCCCCCCCCCCCCCCTCTCCACCACAACATTATTCCATGAAGAACCCACCAGAAATAAAGTAGTGTAATAAGAGCCTCCAGTTTCAAAAAGAGGTAAAATGAAAAGTTTGCTTGGCGTCTAGCTCATGAAACTCTTCACTACTGTAAATATTTGAGGGTGAGAAAGGAATGCTTGAAAGTCTTATTGGTAAGGACTGCACAAGACAACATTGTTGCCAACAGAAAAATGTAAACCGTGGCACTAGAAAGAGACTCATAAAAAGGAGAACGCAATTGTGCAGGCTCGAGCGGAAATAGTTGAGAGTGGATGGGTAAAATCGCAGGGGCAGGATATAACGAGACGTTCATAGTGCAGGATGCAGCACTTGCGCTGAAATCTAGAAAACGACAAATGGAGAACTTCAAACCTGTCACCTGACTGATTATCGATGTGGTCTATTTCTTGCATAAATGTTACAGTGCTGCCACTGTAGCAAGCGCTTCAGTCTTATAATAAATACACGCTTTACAAATGATTCACACAGTGAATAGCACTGAAGAAGCTTCTCTTGTAAAGATTCACTGGCTGACATCGCACGCCTACTTTCCCAACGATGCTACAGCTAATACATTTTCTGGAGAATTAAGTTAATCTGATAACATGAGAAGTACCCAAGCAATGTAAAATATAGTAGTTCCGAATCTCGGATGGGATATCAGTCACAAACTGAACTGTTAACTACGAGGGTCATTCAAAAATTAGAGAGACAATTTGGTCTGAGGGAAACACTGTTAGTAGGGCAAGTTTGGTACTTTTATGGCATTAAGTTGGCATTACTGGAATGAGCTCTGATCGGTTGATGTATCAACATTCTTTTGTTTATAACCGCAAAAATACATTTCAAGATGGCGAGTCCGCTTGAAACGTCCACATTACTTAAACAACGTTCTGTTATTCGTTTTTCACTTGGTGAAGGCGAGAGACCAGTGAATATATACTGCAGAATGTCTGTGCAAATGTTTACAAGTGGGCAGGGAAGTTCAAAAATGGTCGCGATTCAGTGACTGACGGGCACCGTTCTGGCCGACCAGTTGCAGTTTCAACTCCCTCACTTGAAAGTCGAATTGGTGACATCATTTGTGCCGACCACCGTGTGGCAGTGGAAATGGTAGTTGATAAGTTTCAAGTTAGTACTGGTACAGTTCATAACATGTGTAACAAGCTTAAGTACAGCAAAACATGTGCAAGATGGGTCCCAAAGGAGTTAATGCAGGTACGCAAGGAAACAAGGTTGAGAGAGGGCACAGAGCTAAAGAGACTTTATGAAAGAGGTGAGCACTTCCTCAACAAAATTTTAACTTGTGATGAAACTTGGGTTGAACCTATTACGAACCAGAATCAAAAAGGCAAAGCATGGAGTGGAATCACAGCAACTTACCTGTAAAGAAAAAATTCAATACCCAAGGATCAGCACGAAATCATGTTGACTGTTTTGGGATGCTCAATTTCCAGTTTTTTGTAACTGTTTCTAAGAGCAGCGTACAATGAACAGCCAATACTATTGGGATTTGCTTTTAAAACAAGGTGAAGTCAGCCATGGGAGAGACGTCTTGGATCTCAGAGGAGAGGTGTGATTCTCCAGCAAGACAACGCACGTCCTCATATTGCTCAACTAATCCGTGAAACCATCGACAAAATTGGCTGGGAAGTACTGTCTCATTTCCCTTTACGGGGGAAGGGGTTACAGGACAACGAGGACCTTGTTGAAACATCAAGATAAAGAGTTCTTTGCAGCCGGAATAAAAAAGCTTGTAGCCTGTTGGAACAAGTGCATAAATGTTCAAGAGGACTATGTTGAAAAGCAGAAAGTATTTTTTGTATAAATAAACGCTTTTTTCTCCAGACCAATTTGTATCTAATTATTGAATGATCCTTTTATAACGCCAAGCGACAAGCATAAACGAAGTTTGCCAAGAACACCGTTCCTCTAGTATTTCTCATCCGTAAGTGAAACAACAAAGCACTTAACCCGTAGGTTGGCTTGAAGACAGGAGTGCTTTAAAGCACTAGTCCTACTGGAAGGTTGTACACCCAATGGCCTTCGGGCTGGCATACCCATCCAGATGTAGGAAGAGCTACAGTTCAATGCACTCGGACCAACTAGGCATTTCAAAATAAATCACTGTCGGAGCTAAAAACCGAAAAGCGCGATAGCTGATATAATCCCACACTTCTGTATTTGAACACTGCGCCAAAGATTTAAAGGGCCGCTTTTTTGAAACCAAGTCATTTCCCCGGTTGGGACATAGAAATGTGAAATTTCGTTCAGTTGCATACAACCTTTCCCTGTAATGGTGTAAAGGCCTGGAGCCCTACGACATCACTCTCGGGCTCGGCGACGCTTAAAACACTCGAGAACTCAGACGTTCCTGTGAATGTAATCTAGGTTAATGGCACAGTGGCACCAATTTCAACATAATTCTGTTCAATGCACCGCGGACGTGTCACAGCCCCCTTAAGCCCATCTCAATCCTGCTCTTGACGCCCCAGTGATAGAGGTCAGGACTGCTTCGCCCAGCATTGGTCTCTCGTTTTTTCTTATGTGTAGGCGAGGGAAATTTATCAGACACTGCCGCACTGAATTTATAATTAAAGGCCTCAAGAGGTGACAAAGGTCGTCGATTAGACAACACTTTGCCTTGGGGCGTTCATTTTCACAAATTTCGCGTTCGAAAAAATTCGTGACCATCTTCGCCGCTGCCGGACACCCCCACCCCTCCCCCAGCCGATTCACGCTTCTCGGAAGATTTGGTGAAGCTACAAGTCCACTCTGGAGTGTAGCGCTAGCACAATCTTTGCTCTGCTGTGTACGGAGGGGCACCACTAGGGACTGTTCGAAACCATTCGATGAAATTTCAACGTGATCGGAATCAGCAAATAGTTTATGTTTTTTCAATCCTCGGGCAGCGTGACCACGATGTGTTGTGATATTGATACGTGCATGAATAAAACGGGTAAGTGTTCATCGAAAACACGCCGCCCCGCCCCTTCACAGTTTGGCAACACCCTCGGTTACACCCGCACATCTTTGCAGAACACATTAAAAACTTAACTGTCCAGAGACGACCCTCAGCTGATTTCTAGGCACCCGCAAGCGGGCAACCCCTTGGACATCCTATAGCTGAATGGCATTACACCACTGCACTAGCGCCTCTTTGTGGGTATGTGAAATCTGAGGTATGTCTAAGTGGTTGCCTGCCTGCAGACGCCTATGAATATCAAGTATTTTCTCCGAATAGGGACATTTTTAATTTTAAGTGCTCAAGAAAGGTACACAGATAGCCTCATGGATGTTGCTGAACTGGGTGGCATCAGACTGCCGTTTTATTCACGCTCGTGTCAATGTCCCTAATGGTTCCTTCCTGTACACCACAGCGAAAATTATGGTCGTGCTATACTCCAAAGAGGTTAGATCACGTTCAATGAGGTTGCAGCCCCGCGATGTCCTTAGAGAAGAGGGTGAAAGGTCCGGGGGGGGGGGGAGGGGGGATTAGCAGTGTCAAAAGTTACCAAGAACGTCGTTCTGTTGCACATCGCACAGCTGATGGTCGGTTTCGACCGCAAAATGTGTGGGAATCAACGCCCCCAAGAAAAGAGTGGTTTCATTGAAGCCTTTCATGCCACCCCTTTGTGTGGATTCTGAGCGGTGGTGTATATGTATCTTTTGCTCTGCCACCCACAGGAAAACCGAACGGGTTAAACTCCGGGAGTCAGAGTTCTGACCATCGCATGCACATAAAAAAGGGGGTGAAATGTGGGTAAGAGTGGCGGAGTGACGACCTTCCTACTGTGTGACACATCCACGATGATGTGTGATTAAATTTAGTACCAATGTGACATCATTAACCAACCTTACATTTGACGAGAACTATTTAGCTCTGGTCTTTTTTCCTCACATGTCGACACCTGTTTGAAACGTCGCCGAACCCGAGGGTGATGTCGCCAGAACCCACAGTTTTGCACCACTACAGAGGAATGTTGCAGTGACGTTTGAGCCAAACTTCCGACTGGTACATCGAAATGTGAAAATGACCGTTTCAAGACAAGACGTTTTAATTCCTTTAAGCAGTATGACATCCATTGAGTCACTGAAATATACGTATACTATTGAAATGACGGGGGTTGAGACTCCTAACTGGATACCTGATACAATAGCAGCACTGCTAGTAAGACGAGGTTTCGTATTCAAATCCCAGTCCGGCACAGTTTTAATTTGCTAGGAAATTTCAAAAATGCGCGTAACTGCCGCAGAGGGAAAAAAAATCACAGTGAAAAGAGACGTTTGATAAAAAAACAGCTCAACTAACTGTACAATTCTGAGGCAGCAGTTGGATTCCAACGGAAATGCAATCCTCAATTCCAGATTGAAGAAGTGGTACATAGTGCTAGTGGTGGAGAGGAAGTGTCAAGCACAAAATGTTATTCTTTCTTAGGCAAAGTCAGATTTCTTTTTACTTGCGGCAGCATCTACTCACTCCCGGAAATTTGAGCAAAAAGAAGTGACCGCGGCGCCACGGGGTTAAGCTTGCGAGTAGTGCGCATTCGGCGCCAGTGCAGCAGGAGGGTGGATTATAGCTCGTCCCGGGATTTTCAGGCGGCAGGTGCCGCGGGCCGCCTTGTCGCTTGTTAGCGCGTGTCCCCCGGGCAAACGCGGCTCCGCTGTTTGCTCTTCTGCTGAGCGCCTCTCGACCGGCACGGCTCAGGGACAAGCCAGAGTCCCATCTACACAGCCACATAGCCGCCCGCGGCTCGCCTTCGCCCACCATACGAGACACTCCCTTTGCGGCCCCACGACCGAGGATATACCTTTTTCCCTTCGGTAAACGGCATGGACGAGGATGTGACGCAATACTGTGTCCAAATATCAGAACCACGGACCGTTACACTCGCATGACACTCCCGCTTACAACGGAGGAACTTTTAACAAACAAGAAAAAGCTGAGACTTCAGTCAAGGGGCAAACAATATCCGGAGTCAACAACTTTTTCGCAGGAAGACACGGAGGCTCATGTGAGACCGCGCAGAAGGCTAAAATCGAGTTTGCCTTAGCGTTTCAGGCGACATGACGTATACGGTTTTATTTCCATCTATTAGACTTTGTAGCATGTGGAAGGATGCAAGTGAGACTATTTTTAAAGTCCGTGAGTGCGTTGAGATCACTGCGTCCACATTTGTATTCTGCAAGCCATAGCACAGTGTGCAGCATATAATACAAAGTGTTCCTAATCATTTTTACCCCATTCTACTTCATTCCCAAAAGTAAGTACATGGGAAGAACAGTTTCTAATTTTACCGTTGCGACATTTACGAGAGTTTCGTATCGGAGGAAATAAGGTGTTCGCTCGGTTCGGGCATGGAAGAGGAGCCAGAACCGCTGTGGACCTACATATTAAAAAACTGAAGTTAACCATTCGCCTAATATGACCGAAACATTACGGTGAATATAAATTAGGACGACATGATGGCGATTTAATGTCTATTGCAGGGCCGGCCACGGCGTGCCAAAATTAAGGCGTGCATGGAGTGTGCGGCCTAAAGGACCGGCCTGTCACTCGGCTTTGCTTCGTCGAACTCTGAAGTATCAGAAACACCACATTTCCTTTAGCATTGCGGTGTGGTATTTTTCAGTCGGCACTACTGTCCCGAGTTCGTGAGAAGAGTAGTTGTCAGTGTTGCTTACTCTTCGCTATTTGCTCGTGGCATGGGAGACGTTCACAGGCCCAGAGGCTGTTTGCACACGAAGAGACAGTCTAACGAGCTACCGTCGCAATCCTTTAAAATTAATAGGAATGACAGAAGAGAGGTATGAGAATTCTGAATTGGCGTAAGTGACGGGTACTGGACATTTGCTATGAAACGACGTTACAATACCATGCGGAAAGAATTTGAAGATTTGGCTGACAATGAAAGAGAAAAAAAATTACAACAATCGACAGGCGGGATTCATTGTTCTGCACGACAAGAAGCACTCTATGGTAAATTTGCAGGCATGGAGCACGTGAAAGAAACTGGTGATACGAATAGTAAAATTTCTTAAGTTGCACGCATTATTCCATTGTCAGTTGAAACAGTTTTCGCTGGAACTTTAAGAAGAGTGTGGAGACTTCATATATTACTGAAATGTACGTTGGTCAAGTCCAAGAACATCATTGGAACGATTTTTCGATTTAAAACTAGCTATTGTTGAATTTATCAAGGAAAAGGGAGTACGGGATCGAAAATTAAAACATCCGGAATGGATTGCAGACGTCGCATATCAACAGACTTTGCTGCCTACTCGCCACAATAAGACATTGAAAGGTAACTTTTTTTTTTATTTGGTGGGAATGTATTTAAAAACAAAGTCGTGTTGTAAAAGGGGCGCGTTCTGACATGCATTCCAGTTCCCTAAGCCCATTGGCGTTAAAGAAAACGCGAGGTTTCAAGAATTCATTGCGACTTTGAAAGAATTACAAGGCTAGCTTCACAAAGGTTTGAGGATACTGTCAATCGGACGTTTGTTTTCGAGACCGTTTGCCATTTCAGTTTTAAACTCCCCTGTGCGTGCGCAGATGTGACTGACCCGCGAGATAAATCCAGTGTTAACGACAAATCTTTTTACGTTAAAACTGTCCAGGACGCCTACATTGTTTTCCCCAGATAAAGGTTTCCAAGTCTCCAGAATAAGGCTGCAAAAGTGCTACAATATTTCGAACATATTTGTATGAAAAACGGTTTCTCGATTATGAAACTAAATACGCTCGTATTACTTGGCGACTTGAGTGAAAAACTCTGAAATTGTCCGCATCTTCCGTATGCCGACGGTATGTGCTACACGAAAATTATGTCTTTAGCACGTCAAAAATAATCAAATAGTACTATAAATTTGTTGTTTGTGATCAACATTGTTGACAAAGGTAAAACAAAACCCAGTCGTATGCAGTACGACTGCAGTGCCATTTAAATATGGCGCATTTGCGATTTCCCCTCGACTCACCCTCACGATCAGACAGCGAGGAGTGACGGTGGTGGAAATGTTCCAGCCATATTGAGCACTTTGGCACTTGTGCCCGGGCATGACCCGCGAACCAAAATGTTGGCCACCCTGGGCTGGTGTCAACACCAGCCAGCTCTAACCACCATAACGTCTAAAAAAGTTTCTTTTTTAGAAACTCTAATATTCAAATTCCGATTACGTTGACATTTTATACTTTTAGTAACTTCTTATACAGATTTCTTTTTGATAAAATTTTTGGGTACAGCTATCTTGTAAAATCAGTGAAAAATAGTCTAGATCGGATGGCTATTTTCTTAATATCCACCCTTCTTCCTACTGACGCTTCGACAGTGTTCCCTGCTTCTTACATGAGAAAACCGAATAAGAACGTTCTCGTCCTGCACACCAATTCTCTCACCGCAGGCAAACTTTGTGCTCTTCGTACTCAAACCGCGGAAATTCTACGAAGTATTCAGTGCTACCGACTCGCTGTGACTCACGTTACACAGAGGGCACGTCAGCGTACCTAAGCCCACTGTGCCACGGCCGAGACATTGGGCGACCTCTGTCACGGCACCTGCCCAGCACGACCTCGAGAAACTGCACGGGAGCGCGGCCATTCTCCTTACCTGCGTAAAGCAAACCGTGAACATGCTACTCTTTCACGTATTTTGAGGTTGGTATTCTTAATCGCCACGATCAGAATCGCAGGAAAAAAAAAGAGCATGCAATGTGAACGGAAATCATTCGTACTCTGGTAACGAACCAATATGCTCAGTATTGCGGTATGAGCAAGTGTATTATTCTCCAACACTAATATCTAATAGCTGGCGACGAAAGAAAGGCTTTCAGAGAATGGCTAACAAGTAGTCTACATCAGGATGAAAATGCCTACCTACACCATTCAACAAACGACAAGTAAAATCTCAAACTGGTTAGAGAGCCATACACCGACCTATCTTTCTCACGTGCACTGCGCTTTGTAGCTGATCCAAGCCTTCAGAGCAGTGATCGTCAAACTTTTTTGCTCAAGGGCCAACACTAACAATATGATGTGGCACCTTGGGCCGCAGATTTCCACGTCTTTACTAACTGGAAAACCACGTAAATAGTGTATTGTGAACCTCCAATAGACTAGCTACAGTTACGAAGCGAGAGGTCTACCACTGACTTTCTAAGACTTAATCGTGTAAGTCAATACCATTCAGACCACTACGTGTATAATGTTTTCTGTTTCAGGTTGTTGCCACCCTCAATGACCCGTAACTTGTAACGCTGTAATTGCCCGACGAAATGTTGCTGTGTTGTCTTTGTGAATCGTTAAAAACAGCAAATGGACTTACACTTAAATGTATTATGTAACATGAGACACCATCGCAACTTTTCTACATGTTTTGATACTCATTTTTCTTCATCTCGCTTGAATGAACTACTACAACCTTAATTTAATTTCATACTAGATGAGGTACCTGGAATTGGCTAGATATGTACTTATTCCAATCTTGTGTTGTTCTGTCTCTTACCCCCCTCACTGTCATCCATCTCGACTTTCACCTCACTCACTGTCAATTTGTTTACACATTGAAAATAACGTATGTATCAGTGTGGTTGATATCAATCCAAGTGTTTAGGAGGAGCAGTGGAGGACGGACGGACGGACACGGACACACGGACATACACGGACACTTAAGAGCTAATGACTAATTATTTCTTTTAACAAATATGTACCGTATATGACGGTCTCTATAATGCATATTCATGAATCCAATGCACTTTCATTAAAGACTGATACAGTAGCAGATGATTGGTATGAGGCACACGCACCCATTTGTTGTGAGCACTCAGAAACAAAAACATTTCCATTATTAAGTCCCCTCCCACCGCAAGGACAAATCTATCTGCCACTGTACCAAGTGGCACCTGTGAAGCTGATACAACCACTTTATGCACTCCTACTTACAATTCTTCCAATATATTTTTCATTTGATGATGGGGACAGGTACAGCCGACAGCTGTAAACCATTTATTTTTTACCAGATTTGGATACATATCATTCACTGTTCTTCAGAAACTGTAAAAATTAGCACCTGTTAAAATGAAATAGCACTTTCGGAAACAAACCACTCGCAATTGTTGAATGTATGTGACTCTTCCTCCAAATAACAAGCTGTGCAATTGTTGACAATAATAGGCCATGTTTATGCCACTGAAATCCTGCAATACAGGGAAAAAGATTTTTAAATACCCGTCCGCCGATTTGAGAACTATTAGATTATGAGGGATATATTCGTAGGAGACATACGAGTAGTTGTGTCACATTGTCAACAATTACATTTTTAGTCAGTCTTCACAGGAGTCGAGTGTTGAGACAGACTGGAATAATCGTCATGGTAGCATGTGTCAACGATGACATGTGCCATTCACAGACTTTCGCAAAATTACTGTCACCATGTTTATGAGTGTTGAAAACTGCATAAAATGCTGCTGATCAAATTTCAATAAACGGGAAAAAAGCATACAGTGCATCTGACTAATTCATTCCAGTTTAATTCTCTCTGAAAATAAAATTCACATAACTTTCATAATCTTACAATATTCATGAAGCTAGGCAGGAGCATATGAAGGTAAGGAAGGAAGGGAATAGTCAGTAATTTTGAGCCTCTACCAAAAACAAATCTGGGAGCAGTGTGTCTTGTTCCTGAAATTTGTTTTCAAGTACTTTCATGCAAGATGAGATAGATGTATTATTAAAATGGCCACAAAAACTTTATTATAACTGCATTAATCTCAAACTTTAAAAATGTAGAAATAAGAAATTTAAAAAATAAGAAAAATAAAAAAGGACAGATGCACAGCACACGCAACAGGCTATATAAGAAAGCTACAGGCCTCTTATTGAATCTGGTTTTTATTCATTACAATTGCAAAACAAATGTAAATACAAATATATAATTTTTCATTAATGTGACTTGTAACGTTGAACTTTTTGGATATATCTGTATCATTTGGACTGCATGCAATCCTCATTGCGTCTTCTAAATGACTGGATAAAACAGACTATGATAATTTATTTTTCAGGTAAGTCATTTTTGAAAATGAAGCCTCACAAAGGTAAATTGAAGAAAAAGTGTTAAAATGAACTGTGCACTATCTCGTACATTTTTATAATTGTTCGGCACATATTTCCGAAATTCAGTGTACTGTTGTGTTTCACAATGTTCTGTAAACAGAGCTTTAAGCTTTGTGTCCTGCTGAAGTTCGATTATTGCATGTAGCAAATTAGTTTTAGGGACTCCAAATTGGCAGAATAATTTGAGATTCTCCTGTCCAACATGCCAAGGGCTCTCTACTAGAATGATACAGCTTACAGCTTCGAAATCTGCAAATGTGTTTTTATTTCTTCCAAATAGGCTTCAAAATATTCTTTCATGTTTTGGCAAATAGTTTCGGAGATAGTTAAGCCTGATCGGAGCATAGCAACAGTTGTAAACTTAGACAGATTTTTACTTTGAAAATTATATATATATATATATATATATATATATATATATATATATATATATATAAAAAACAAAGATAACGTGCCTTACCGAACGAAAGCGCTGGCAGGTCGATAGACACACAAACATACACACAAAGTTCTAGCTTTTGCAACAAACTGTTGCCTCATCACGAAAGAGGCAAGGAGAGGGAAAGACGAAAGGATGTGGGTTTTAAGGGAGAGGGTAAGGAGTCATTCCAATCCCGCGAGCGGAAAGACTTACCTTAGGGGGAAAAAAGGGCAGGTATACACTCGCGCGCGCGCACACACACACACACACACACACACACACACACACACACACACACACACACACACACAGACATATTTGCAAAGGCCTTTATCTGCTTGTGTCTGTGTATGTGCGGATAGAGAGTGCGCGTGTGTGTGTGTGTGTGTGTGTGTGTGTGTGTGTGTGTGTGTGTGTGTGTGTGTGTGTGTGTGTGTGTGGTGTGGGCGCGCGGGCGCCAGTGTATACCTGTCCTTTTTCCCCCCCTAAGGTAAGTCTTTCCGCTCCCGGGATTGGAATGACTGCTTACCCTCTCCCTTAAAACCCACATCCTTTCGTCTTTCCCTCTCCTTTCCTCTTTCCTGATGAGGCAACAGTTTGTTGCGAAAGCTTGAATTTTGTGTGTATGTTTGTTTGTGTGTCTATCGACGTGCCAGCGCTTTCGTTTGGTAAGTCACATCATCTTTCTTTTTAGGTATATTTTTCCCATGTGGAATGTTTCCCTCTATTATATATATATATATTTTTGAGTTTGGCTTGAAATGCAAATATTTTGTTAGTCATTTGCCCAATTATCTCGTTTTGTCCTTGTAATTCCAAGTTAAGTGTGTTGAATTTTTGTGTAATATTGGTCAAAAAATGCTGTAAGCATCCACCATTCATCATCATCAAGTTCAGCATAATTTTTGCCACTTTGTTGTAAGAATAAAATAATTTCAGATTTCAAATTGACAAACCGTTCCAGCACTTTTCCTTTGCTTAGCCATCTGACTGCAGTATGTACAACATCACTGTAACAAGCTTGCAATTCCTGCAGAATTTCTTTAAATTTTCAGTGATTAAGTTCACAGGCACTAATGAAATTCATAACGCTTATAAACCTTTGCCTAACATCCTTCAATTTGGTATTTGAAATTTGACATGCCAAATTTGATGCAGTAAGCAATGAATGGAGAGTAAATTTGGCAAATTCCATAACTTCTTAATCGGTCCTATCAAACCATTGTTGACACCCGTCATTGACTGGTACTAATTTGCTCATAGATAAGTCTTTTTTACAAATTCTTTAATGGCATCCACAAAATCACACCCTTTTGTGTGAGCTTTCATGGTTATAATTTCTAATAAATCTTCCTCTATTACCCCATCATTTGTGCAGTAACCCACAAATAATGAAAACCGAGCAATCAAAGCTAAATCTGTACTGGAATCACATGCAAGACTGAAGTACTTGCATAGTTTGACTTCATTAAATACCGCTTCTAACATGTATTTTGAAACATCATCCATATGACATCTACAGGTAGATTCTGAAAGTGAGAGCTTATTTATTTCAGCTGCTATTTGTTTACTGTTGGAGAAATTTTGAAACAAAGTTTCAGAAACAGCCATCATACATTGCTTCACCAATTCAGCATCAGTGAAAGCTTTCATATTTTTTTGCCGGAATATTACATACTTGGTATGATGCTCTTGCGACAGCCTCACTTTGCCCAACTGCTGCTAACATAACGTTTTGTTGAAGACGAATGGTAGATTTTTGATGAGCATTTTTCCTTTCTTTCATTTGAATTCGAAGAAAAGCTACCGTAAATGAATTGTGCTTACTTGTGTAGTGGCGAAATAGATTTTCTCTCTTCAGTCCCACAATCGTATCCCGGCATATTAAGTAAATATGCAGTACCTTCTTTGTGTCCACTTATAAAGCAATACTCTTCTTCCCAAAGTTCTTGGAAACTTCTTTTCTCTTAACATATTTTCCTCTTAGTCACTGTTCTTGAGGGTACATCAGACATTATTTCACTAAAGACATTATTTATTCCACTAATAATTACATCACCAAATAGAGCACAAATACACTACATACACGACGAACGCTTGGGGGGGCACCGAAACTTAGTTCACGACTGACACTACAAAGCTAGCAATGAGGCTGCTGCGGGACAAGCCTGCCACAGACAAACGAGCGGCCGTGGGCACGTGGCGCGTTTTATGCACTGCTCACATTGTTGGCTAGCAGGCCGCTCACGCCTTTAGCGCTGCGGAAAACCGGCAAGTGGCGCGTTAAATGAAAGTGGTGGATGGTTTTAAGTTACCTAATTACCTCCCCGACTTTAATCACAATTACACGCAGTTTCCGTAAAAACACCGCTAAGCCAGACAAATAGATAACTGATGCTACCCGTGCAAAGTCGAGGAGGGTCGCGGGCAGCACGAAAACATGCTCTCGGCCGCGTTTGACGACCACTGCTTCAGAATAAAAGCAACCATCGCCGTGGAATACAACTACCTTTGTTGGCAAGCACGCTTTTAACACAGCTACTTTTGATGGCATGCAAGTTTCCAATACAAGCTTGAGAATTTTATCTACCTCAGATGGCCAAGACTGAAGTGCTCAAGCTGTAATAATGCTGATTGCCAATTTCTATATATGTATATATGTACCCCACAGAGATGGTGCTTCTTAGCTGTCAACATGAGAAGCAACAGTTTTAGGCGAAACTGCAGCTCAATGCTAAATTTAAACTTCTGTGCAGCTTGGGATTTTATGTAAGGATTAATAAGTTGAATACCATGTAGAATTGTTATAAATTTTCCAATACACTAGAAAAATTAGATCGATCTTAGATGATTTTTTATGAAGTATTTTTTATTTTATTTTATTTTTTTAATAATGTCTGACAATTAACAGCTAATGTGGAATTTCACATTTATATTCCAAGCAGTACCTTTGTGTTACAAACAGTTGCCTAAACTGTACTAATCGTATAACTTTAAATGATGATGTGTTCAATGTACCCAATTTGTACAGCAATGCGAGAGATTTCTGTTTATGAAGTTCCAGTAAAACGCCCAGTGCAACACAAGCAACATAAAATAATAGCAAATGCGTGCAAATGTAAATCTCATTGATCATTCTGCCATAGAGATATTTGTGCAACATGATAGGATCCTGCATATTTACTATGCCCAAATGCGCGAATTTTAAGTTTTGTGAAAATACAGTCAATAATCTACACACTGAACTTAAAATTCAGTGATTAAATGCTTACATTTACATAATCTTGAAGTCAAAGTGCAATAGGGAAAATGAAATGGCTCACCATTTGTATATCTGGTTCTCATTAATGAATGCAATTGCATTCATATGGACAGTGTACAACTGCACAAGGATAGTAAGTGTGTTACCATCATTGGTGTACCAGTCACATGCAGCTATTAGCGGGTATGAAAACATCCTTTGCATCTTTGCAACAGTGCAGATTTTATTATACTGTGGAAACAATTATGAGAAACTTATTTCAAAAAGCTACATATTCCAAAAAATCTTGCAATTGGTCACCAGTTCAATTCCACAATTGATTCAGATATTAATAGGAATGTGATCTTCCCACCTTTTTTAACTCAATTTTGCTACTGTAACTGTTTTATCACTATGTTGTCAAAACCTAACCAAAGCATAGCATGCAGCTTTTCAACTACAGTGCGAAGGAATGAGCCTTCAGATTAGAACGAAAATACATAATAAGGTACTGAAGAGAGAAAATACCTGCAAAGAGGATTACATTGCACGGAGCTTAATTACAGAGAGAGAAGATGGAGTTCTAGACAGGGAACATCAAAGGTGCAAACTATTTTTAAAGCCAAACAAAAAATGATTTTCGTCCATTTCTCAAGTAGACGAAGAATTCAACATCGAAGAATGACTCAAAAAAATAGGTACATGCTGGTGTAAAGGGACGAGACATACACAGAGAGCAGGCGATTGGTGTAAAGGGACTAGACATACACAGAGAGCAGGCGATGCATACATCTCTTGCTCCCTGAGCAACCTATTTTTTTAACGTGTTTTGCATTAAATGTCCGTGTGTAAATGCTACACAATCAAAACTGGCAATAGGCACTTAATTATAAACATTCAAATTCAAAACAAACACTTTGTCGATATTGAGATATTTTAATGCAAGTCTCTCTCTCATCGGTCCCTCTAGATGCCTTAGCTAATGTCCCTGCAATAGTGTTCTACCTGTCAGCGCGAAAATGAAGGATATGAATTTTAAGTATTAATACTGATGAATTTGGTATGTACGCTGATGTTACCAAATATATTATGTAAAAATGTTGCATACCTGTTCCATGCGCTGTGACCATTTAGATGGGTCTGCAAAGAGGGCGAAGGAATTCGAGTAACATACGTAATGAAGGGGAGACTACAACTGAACAACGATAGTACTAGCAGAATGCTTCAATTAGAACATCTCACACGGTCAAGTGGACGGATCTGGCACACGAGAAAAAGATCGTTGTGACGGATTTGTGGCCCCACTGCATTTACAATCTCTGCCGACTGCAGGGAGTATCTAATCAGCCAGCATTCTCAGTTGCCCATGCTCCCTGCGAGCCCTTCTGGGACCACAACTTAAGGTGAAACTAAACTGATTGCGCCTAGGACGCCGGGCAGGAAATTCGATTTCGTACTCCCGCGAATAAAAGACGGGCGGAGCTGCGCAAGTGAGAGTAAGGGGTAGTGGGGATAGAAGGGGGGGAGAGGAATGGTGAGGGGAGGGAGAGAGGTGGCCACTGGTATGGTACACCACAGAGGCTAATCTAATGGAACAAGGATAATTATATTTGTTACGGGGGCTTGTTTTACAAAACAGTTTTAATTAGATACGTTTGCGGCGAGTTAAAAGCTCGGAAAAAAAGAAACCAATGTTGGAGCGCCGGCCAACTTCGGCACAGACTGTGCGCTGTACAAAGTTAAGCGAGTGGCTACCTAAACGCACGCACGCACGCACGCCCCCCCCCCCCCCCCCCCCACACACACACACACACACACGCGCGCGCGCGCGCGCGCGCGCGCACGCACGCACGCACGCACTTACGTTCGGCGTGCGCACCCGGGACCCACCAGACAGGTAACGCCAAAGAACTGTTCGTCTTGCGATAGGCTTTGTTCCGCCACTAATAACGCCGTGTCCCGAAGCACAATTTATGTCTAGCGTCGCGGTACTACAGGTGAAAGGGAAGCACAATTACTGTCTGGCACAACGCAAACCGCGCTTTGGAGGGCAGGAAAACCTAATGATACGGAATATACAAGCGACGTAAGGAAATAATAAAGACAATATCGTGCGCTAGGCGGTTTTCCTCCCAGGAGGAGGAGGTGGTAAGTGGAGGGGGAAGAAGAGCAACGATGTTCCTTCTCCTTTGTCGAGCTGCGTCATTAGCCTCGTTATGAATTTCAAAGGCCCGTCGTGAATGGCATCGCCCGCGGCGACGCCCGAGAAAGGAATGACGGAATAAAATAATTTGACAGGGAGATTTGTATGGCGGCCCCCAGCCGCGCGTTCACGGCAAACTCTCTTCCGAGAAGAGACATGCGTCACCGTATCTGTATTATTAAGGCGTATCCCAACTCTCACGGATACAGAATAGCGATTCACTTGCAACGTGGAGCTAAGGAGTGGGCATCGAACTAGCCATCACGATTCATTCTCCCCTATCCATCAGAGTCCTTGGCAAAACATGGGATTTGGTGAGTTTTGGTTGATGATACAACGAACTGTTTTCCATAGCCTACCATTCAACAAGTGCGCAACAATAAAATCCAACACATGATAATCCCATTTCAGGAAAGATTTATCTCGTGTCAGCATAAGGTAGGGGTTCCGAGATTCTGGTGGCAAGAACCTTTCATGCCGTATGTAAAAGTAAACAAAACACGTACTGGTGTAAGTAAAATTGCTCTCTTACGTTATTTTTATTTTTGAAGTAAAATGAAAATGAGAAAAATTGCAATGAAATTGGCATTCGTTAGAGAAAATGGATTTACCACTAAATGCCGATTTCTGACTACACAACAGGCATAGGAAGGCCACATCTCCCTCCATTAGTCGTCGCTGCCCTGGCCGCATTTGATTTGTTGGAGGGGTTGGCGATATTTTTATCGGGACTTGTAGGTGGTTATTACCAACTTTTCGGGCCGCTTTGCAACTGCTGCCAACTTACGCGGTGCACCATGGTGTGACTGTAGCAGTCATTACATAGCGAACGGTTTGTTATTGTTCCCGTCGCTCTGCTGGGCGTTACGATAAATGACACCAACGATACAAAGAAAGCCTGCATCTGTAACCGGAATGCTTGTATTACAACGAGTCTATTCTTAACTGCTGTAAACTGTGTTGTGAGATTTAACTTTGTGAGATTTGTACATTTTTGTATTTAGCCACGAAGCGATTTTTAAGCCAGGAAACTATGGAAACAGAATTCCAAGCACTCCGAGTTAGTTGCTCAACCTATTGACTGTTCCAAAGAAAACCGAGTTATATAAAAAATTAATCCAAATGAATTGCAAATTTTATTCTACATCTACATCCATACTCCGCAAGCCACCTGACGGTGTGTGGCGGAGGGTACCTTGAGTACCTCTATCGGTTCTCCCTTCTACTCCAGTCTCGTATTGTTCGTAGAAAGAAGGATTGTCGGTATGCCTCTGTGTGGGCTCTAATCTCTCTGATTTTATCCTCATGGTCTCTTCGCGAGATATACGTAGGAGGGAGCAGTATACTGCTTGACTCCTCGGTGAAGGTATGTTCTCGAAACTTCAACAAAAGCCCGTACCGAGCTACTGAGCGTCTCTGCTGCAGAGTCTTCCACTGGAGTTTATCATCTCTATAACGCTTTCGCGATTACTAAATGATCCCGTAACGAAGTGCACTGCTCTCCGTTGGATCTTCTCTCTCTCTCTTCTATCAACCCGATCTGGTACGGATCCACACTGCTGATCAGTATTCAAGCTGTGGGCGAACAAGCGTACTGTAACCTACTTCCTTTGTTTTCGGATTGCATTTCCTTAGGATTCTTCCAATGAATCTCAGTCTGGCATCTGCCTTACCGACGATGAACTTCATATGATCATTCCATTTTAAATCACTCCTAATGCGCACTCCCAGATAATTTATGGAATTAACTGCTTCCAGTTGCTGACCTATTTTGTAGCTAAATGATACGGGATCTATCTTTCTATGTATTCGCAGCATATTACACTTGTCTACATTGAGATTCAATTACCATTCCCTGCGCCATGCGTCAATTCGCTGCAGATCCTCCTGCATTTCAGTACAATTTTCCATTGTTACAACCTCTCGATATACCACACCATCATTCGCAGAAAGCCTCAGTGAACTTCCGATGTCATCCACAAGGTCATTTATGTATATTGTGAATAGCAACGGTCCTACGACACTCCCCTGTGGCACAACTGAAATCACTCTTACTTCGGAAGACTTCTCTCCATTGAGAATGACATGCTGCGTTCTGTTATCTACGAACTCTTCAATCCAATCACACAATTGGTATGATAGTCCATACGCTCTTACTTTGTTCATTAGACGACTGTGGGGAACTGTATCGAACGCTTTGCGGTAGTCAAGAAACACGGCATCTACATGGGAACCCGTATCTATGGCCCTCAGTCTCGTGGACGAAAACTGATGCTAACCTGGTCTTCATAACTGGCTAGTTTTAGAACTGCAAAGGATGGAAAACCTCACACCCTCATCCCTCAAGGTTAGTAAAAAACTGAACATGCTATAATGGTACGCCAAAATTTCTAAAAATTGAAGTGGTACACAGCGACCCGTGGTATAGTGTGACGTCCAACTATTTGAAGCTAATTCATTCACCAAGAGAATTCTCGCAGCCTCGAACGCTGTTTACTTGCCAAACGATTCATTTTGATGGTTTCCCGTACAATAAGGAGAAATTTGCTAACACGTATAGCCTCGCTTTTCAATGCGACTCCAGCGTTGTTTAAAGTGTTTAGGTGAGCAGTCAAAATGCGCAAAGCGCATGCGAAGACAACTGTGCTATGCCCTGTTGGTTTCCACGAATACGTACCTGATTCTTTCCTTTGAGGACAAGCACATTGGTGACTCGACCGAATGGTATCCCCAAGTGGATGATTTCAGCCTCTGTCACGTCGTTAGGGATGTTGCGGATGTGTATCACCTTGGACGGTTTGCCATTGTTTTTGTCCAGTTTCACCTGCAAAGTAAGTAACATCTCTGTTAATTGTACGTAACAACGATAGTATATACAAGAGCAAAAATGTTTAGGCAGTTGGAAAGATGACAGCGACATAACAGTGAACAAAATATTTGAAGTGTTCATTACTCTAAAACATTTCCTGCGGTTGAATCACTGACAGAGGGAAGTCAACTCACTTCTAAGTAACTCCCATCTCAATAGTAGATAGCAAATATTATGAAACCGTTTAAATCCCCTAGCACCACTAATTGCATTATTTTGATACGTGATTAACGCGTTTTACGGCCGTCAGTTCTTTTTCATTTTAATGAATAATCAATGCTGCATCTCAATCGAAAGGGATAAACTACCTCGGATCAAATTTGCTCGAAGACGACACGATGCGTGTGCAGGTTAGTGGTGTTCCAATTAGCAACGGTGGTCTTTGTGGCACTATTATTTAATGGACATTAAAGCAACAGACGATTTCAACACATGAATGAAGCAGTATATTTTATAGAGATATTCAAAGCAAGCGATTCGTTTTAACATAATGGAATACTGGCTTTTACAAACACAAGCAACCACGCAGCACGAACAGTCATACACAACCAGTCTTCGATCACGCTTATATTCCCTTGTAGTGGTGGTGGTGGTGGTGGTGGTTAGTGTTTAACGTCCCGTCGACAACGAGGTCATTAGAGACGGAGCGCAAGCTCGATTCCCTTGTAGTCCAATGTAATTATTCGCTGGTGTGTGATGGTTTTACCAAGGACGTTACCTGGATCTCCTGTCAATGCCAACGTACTTTATTTCACATGTTCTGTTCCTGTGGTAGGCACGAAAAATTTATGGATGCGTCCGGTACGTTCCGTGAGGAGTGGAAGAGGGGGAACTGCAAGCCCCTAGAAAGTCCTCCTGACAAACTTCAGTGTGTTTAGAGGGGATATGATGCTTGGACGAGAGGAGCCAGAAATTCCCGCACGCTCAACTACGACCATGTAAGGCATGAGGCACTTGGGACGGTTGGTCCTTTAATAGCTGTTTTGTGTCGGACAGCACATCCAACTCTGGCCTACCAGAAGAAACGTAACCGTATATTCGCGAACCGTCAGCCGTGCGGCAAATTTGGAGAATCTGTAGGATACGAGCTCATGCAAGAGTACCCAGCGACGTTAATTTCGGGTATCCAGCGAGATATGCGGTTGAAACACGAGCTGTTGTAGCTGAGTGGGAAATTTATTCCAGCCAAAGCGGAACGTAACTGGTCTTAAAAGAGTTAATATGATAACTGAAGTGTTTTAACCCGTAACTCACGAGGTGTGGTCTCAGACTGCGTGAGAATTTTCGAATTCACTCCCCACGGCCAGTTGTGGTGGAATGCTTCTATACTCCCAGTGCCCTCCTTAAATTGCCAAGCCTACGATGTTTTGTTGTCAGTTGAGTTTTCACTTTCTGTGTTTATTGTTGACACGTGTTATTGATATGATTTGGAGTAGATCGCGCCTCGTGAACTACGTACCTGATTTCTTCTGTTCGGTACACTATAGCTCAAAATGTATTCGCACGAATGTGTCGTCGTTAACTTTCCCGAGTTTGATGAAATTGTTAGTCGGTAGATGGAGGAACGTGTCAGTGATATGGATGAAGAAATAAACAACGAAGTCTACGATTTTGCATTAACCTGTGATCATAGGTCTGCTACCGGACAAGATCATCATTCGGAGGAAGAACTTCGGAAAAGTTGTGAGAGGGGTTTCTTCAATGAAATACTTAACGTGTCTGTTCAAATAGAATGTGTTCTGTGTGGTGATATGAAAAATGTAGTTTCCAGCAATGAATGTCAATTTGACATACCTTCTTTTTGTACCTATCGGGTGGAATTTTTATGCGCAAATTTATAGAATTTAAATTTATTTGGAAATTTACTTGCTACAAAGATTATATAATTTTTCAGATTGCAAAATTCATTACTCTAACAGTCCATTTATGTGTACTATTTAAAAACCACACAAAATTCTGTGCTTTTGTGTGATAAATAGTTAACTGCTGCAGGCTTTGTTTATTGCAATAGAATAATATAGGAGCATTTAAACACCACTTAAATAACTGTCAAAATGTTATATAGGCTAGCATAAATTAAAAGTTTCATGTGATTTTTGCATTAAATCTGTGTTTAAATGTAAGGGTCCTGGAGACCCCACCTCGTGGTATGCCGTTACAGGAAAGTCACCTCGCGAGTTAAGGGTTAAAATAAAAACTGCACTTAGAAGGAAAATAGCAAGTGGCATCCCCCTCAGATCTACCGGTAACATTGCCCAGTAGACAGTCGAAAACTGAAGCCCGTCAGGCATGAAAACAAAGATGTACGGAACTGTGAAAAAAGAAGCAAAATGGTGAACGGTCCACACCAAAGACGTGCAACATAGCGCGTATTCGAGCGCACAGCATCGTGGTTATGTTGTCATGGTGTTTAACTGCGAAGAGGGAGATTCGTGATTTGACTCTTACAACCCCCCCCCCCCCCCCCCCACACACACACACACACACACACACAAATTATCAACTGTCCGCCCGTCACTGCCGTGTCTGTGCACTGTATTCAAAATTGGATCCATGTCGTCGTGCAACGTCTGTTCGCAACAGCGAGGTGTAAGGAAGGCGCCTCCAGACTACATATATACCTATTACTTGGTTTACACAACTATCACACGGTTTGACTCTTGCGTTCCGTTTTGGAAGTTGACTCTTGAATTCCTTTACATGAACCCAGTACACATCTGTTTCTTATTCTCTCTTCTCTGAGAAGTTTGAGCGGCATATCGCCTGCTCTCACTATTCCTCACATTTACTTGCGACGGTTGTATGTTCTTACCACATTACTCGTATATTGTAACCAATGTATAGCGGGACAACTGCAAAGACTACAGAAGGAGGGCAGACACGTTAATGGCTGGATAGAAATTTCAGAATTTTGTGAAGACATGGAGATTTGAGCACTGATCTCCCGCTTTGCAATATAACACCGTGCCCACACTACCACTAAACGGTGAGGTTCCACATATTGAACGTAGAAAGTTTACTAATTTTTTCATAGTGAAGTACACCTCCTTCCAGTTTTCATGCTTTATCTGTGTTCCGTTTTTGACGGGATAGTTACTGAACCATTTTACCACTACATCTGAGGGGGGTGCGGAGCAGGCTTCCGTTGTTGGTACACTGAATAGTTTAATGTATCTTTTACTCGACTCGGATGTACAATAGCTTTAGTTGTATGCAAACAAACTGGCGCCTTGCATGACTAAACCGAACATCAACCGGGCACATTTTCTTAGATTTCATTCGCGGAATCCCTACCCAAAATCTTTGAAGACACCGGAATCCCTATCCAAAATCTTTGAAGAAACCTGGAAAGAGAAACAACATGGCGCTCAAATGAGAATGTGACTACCTGCCCATAGGTGCACTTACTAAGGGGCGAAGTAACTCCAATTAGTTTCCTTGCAGTTGCTACTCACTCAAATCTCAGGTGGGTGCATTGGAAGTAAGAGTGATTTGTAAGTAGATATTTGGTCCCCAGAATGAAATTTTTACTCTGCAACGGAGTGTGCGCTGATATGAAACTTCCTGGCAGATTAAAACAGTGTGCCGGACCGAGACTCGAACTCGGCACCTTTGCCTTTCGCGGCAAGTGCTCTACCATCTGAGCTACCGAAGCACTAGTCAGGACCCGACCTCACAGCTTCAATTCCTCCACTACCTCGTTTCCCGCCTTCCTAACTGCACAGAAGCTCTCCAGCGAACTTTGCAGGACTAGAACTTCTGGAAGAAAGTAAGTTTGGCACGTAGGAGACGAGATACTGGCGGAACTGAAGCTGTGAGGACGGATCCTGAGTCATGCTTGGGTAACTCAGATGGTAGAGCACTTGCCCGCAAAAGACAAAGGTCCCGAGTTCGAGTCTCAGCCCGGCACACAGTTTTAATCTGCCAGCAAGTTTCAGATATTTGGTTTATTATTTCTACGGGTATGAACGTAGATCATTCCTTCATGAAATGTTTTTTGTACAAATTCACGTATTTTAGGCTTCCTGCTCAGGTTGACTCACCTAAGACAATATTTGTGCAGCACAAGTCTCGCAGGGACGGCAAGTGTCAACCAACCGGGCAGACCAATCCTGCAATTCGAGGAGCAGCGGCTTTCTTTTTCTTGGAGCAAAAGCTACAGTTTCTCGTGATGCAAGAGGTTCTGTAATATTCTAAATGGCTCGCCTGGTTACGTGTATAACTTTTTAGAGATGCTTATGCCTAACTTTGAACACAAAAATTGATTATTTTCTTTAAGGCAAGGGAAGTAGTGTAACGGTTACTAACACACATACGGAGGTTTACAAGAAATCCCAGAGAAATCGGATGCAATTTTTTTTTCTTCATTCAGTAGCTACCCAAAGCTAGGGTTGGCGTTTCGACCCATGTTTATCAAAACGTTCGAAAGAGGTACTATTTTTATCTCTGAGGTATCAAGGTGAAAGTCCTCAAGCGCCTAGACATACCGTTGATCTTGCTCTACTACATCGATTTCTATCCAGGTCGTGACAAAGTAGTGTTATTTCGTACGCGTTAATTAGTGCGCCCAGATTTTATAACACATTTAGAACTAAAGATTTGATAGATTGTAAATGAGATACAGTGAATGTACCAATACTGAAAATTATTTTCAGGAGTAAAACGAAAGTGAACGATACCGCAACTATTTCCCAGTACCCTTTGCATTTTTGAAATTGCACACTGACCAATGAGTTTTATGCATTTCGGCAGTATCGAACCAGCAGAAGATCTGTGTGTATCCTCAGTTACTGGCACAAATCAATTTAACTCGCCATGTATTTCAGTAATACGAAGAATAAACGTTACTTCCCGTCAATCGTAGTTATAATATTACAACTGTATTTTTGAGAGCTTGTACTAATTTTCGTGTGGACACATGAGGCTTCCGGTGTGTACAAGCTTTTATATCTGCACGCACACAGTTGTCTGCTACTGATGTTATTCTGACACAAAGTGAGAACGATTCTTAATTCTTAGACATGTTTGTTGCACAGTAATGTATTACAATCGTTAAATATTGCAACCGAGAAAAACTAATTTCAAGCGAATCTCAAGAGCAAAGGGGAGCTCTTTAAATGTGATCATTGATCGAATACACAATGGCAAGAAATCTCCGGTAGTTTCATACAAAGTTTTCGAATATATCTGAACATTCATGTTTACTATCTACAAATAGGGTGATGGGTAAGTTCGAAGCACGTTTCAGATTAGCGCCACGATACATCATTTAGCAACTCTGTCTGGCACTTGTCACTCATAGGCTACGCAGCAACGGGAATTTTAGAGCCTGTGCGTCGATTGTTGACGGCACATTGCTACAACAATACGCTATGAGTGCGTAGGTGGTGTAGGCGGAGGTTGAAGGCGGCCAGTTGCGCGGGTCAATAGCAGACAACCTGTTGCGGCACTCGGCTCTGAGGGCCGGCCGGCGCGCTGTTGCCACGTCCAAGGCCAGGCGCGGGCTTTGTCCTGATGGCCAACATTCCCTCACGACGAGCTGTGCCGCTGGCTCCGGCACCGATGGATTGACGGTCAGCTCCACCACACTGCTTACCGCTCTGCTCTCCGCTCGCATACCATCAGTAGGTAGAAGTCGGTCGCGTGTGCTCATTATCTGGCAGAGAAGTGCCTTTTTTTGCGGCAGGTAAAAATGAAAGTTACGACGGGGTGTTCAGCAGTATTAGAACTGTTCATTACGGATCAAGACTGGATTTTTTTTTATCTTATGCGAGTCTCACTATTTCTTAAGGAATGTCTTTCAAGTCTAAAATTTTGGAGTTCTTTGACTATCAAGACAACAGGTAATGTTTTGTTGCTACGTTATCCTTCCCTTCATTTAATTTGATTTAGGCGTTACCCCAAGTACGGCAAAAAAGTAAAGCTGACCTCAACGAAAGATTGGTTTAAAAATAGCAATATTTTAGGATATGGTATGTTCTTCTCTTCCTCCAATCTTTTGACTTACCCCGCCAGTTATGGAGGAGGAGGAGGAGGAGGGAGGGGGGGGGGGTAGGAGGGAGGGGGGGGGGGGTAGCTATACAGAATCATTGAGAGGTGTTCCGCCCTTGCCGTTATTCGGCGCTCTATGTACTTTTAACACAGTAACACAGAAGTTGTTAAATATGTGAAAAATGGTTTTCACATGATGTGTCAAGTTAACCACGAAGAACAATATGCTAACTAAATCTATTCGTCCACAACGAATGTCATCCTGTCAATTTTGAATGACATGTCATTAGGAAATAAGAACCAAAGCAAATAGCTCGCATGTTTCCTGAGATATCTGTGTGATGAGGCGTTCTGTCTTTCGCAGGTAGAATTACAAATGCCAAATTTATCTTGCACATACTGATTCAAGTAGCAGTTTCAACATTCATCAATATGATTATACTAATGTATTACTGCAATCCTGAATATTTATTTTTACAAGTGATCGTTGTATTAATAACTTTTGTTTTGGTTAATATTTTAATAAACAAAGAATTTTAAATAAACTTTTACTGCAACCTATTATGTAAACAGTACCATTACCATCCATTTCTTGGGCTACTCATCCTGCCACAGTATTACTTTCTTTGTAAAAATGAATTTCGAGCTCTACACGTCCTGCAAACGTTAATTAATCCGCAGGTATGTTACATTCGACTTCGTCACTTACCAAGAGCATGGTCCGATCGTAGAGGCATTCCTTTATATCCACCGAAAATACGACCCACCTCAGTCAGCCGATTAACAGTGTTTCAAGAGCATTTCTATTCACAAGAGCGTGTGAGGGTAGTAGTATGTATAAAAGCTATGTTCGAGATTTAATTCCAGAAGTTGGATAATTGAGGCGAAAAGCGACGATATGAAGCACCATCAGCACATCTGTAACGCGAGAAATATTCAATGAAACCTGAATGAAAACTACGAAAACAAATCAATAAAAAATTACTGTTGTTGAAACGTTGATTTCAGCCGGTAGTTGTTCTTATACCATCACGCGATACCACGCCAACAGAATTTTAGTATCAACTGACCGACCGCGGAAGCCTACGCAATTAAACTCATAATCAGAAGTTAAGCAGTTTGTTGAAAATTTCAGCAATCCTGCAAATGTCTAGAGTGTACTTTCGGTTTATGGTAAGTGCGAATTATTCAGGCCCGAAGTGTAGCTTCAATTTGTGTAACAGTTTTATGCGATTAAACCGCTGTTTTAAGACTGAAGACGTCACTATTAACACGAATATTTCCCCCGTAAGAGAGCTGCACTGACTGGTATCCCAACCCTTGTACGTTTCGCATTAGTCAATTTTAACAACGAGTTTCAGTGATGGTGATCTACATTCCACATGCAAAGCACTACAACCCACCTGATCAAGATACGGATTACTGAAAAACTATTTTCGTAATAAAATGGCGCAAAGAGACGTTGACTGTGGAGTCCAACGAGACAAACTTTCTTATGAAAAAACTCTTTGAAACTGTTTGAATCTCGCCGTTCGATATGCTGAAGAGCCATAATTTTGTTTAACCACTGCAACAATTGGGGGTTGACAGGTAATGAAATTATTCCAGTACTAAAGAGGAAACGATCAAAAGAGGACGATGCATCACAAACACTGCGGGGCAGCGGAAAATATTAACCAAACACGGCCAACGGCAGAATATGCCGTATTTGTTGCCAATGTCTCATAACGAACATGAACAGCCTACCTAAGCACGGGACCGTACTCTTCATATGAACACAAATTCATATATAGTGTTGGAACGACTGCAAACTACACTGGCCAATAGGACTGAATGAACTAAGTTCCACTGACCTTGTGATGTGACCTAACACCTTCATGTTAACATATTCTCCACGAACCAACATCTTATTTACGTAGGTAAAAACAAAGCCATTAAAATGCTGCATTTTGCATGCGGACAGATCATTACAAAAACCAAACAAATGTTAAGCAAGGAAAGTATGGGTAAAACTAAAGACACTATGACTAATCTTTGGTCGAATATCGAACTTGATGATTGCAATATGACAGTTACTCGCTGAACTATAGAACAGCAAAAATTTGTGACCGCCCTTCTGATAATCCATCGATCGTGATCCAGGGTAGGTGGAGTCGGCTGCAGTAGTTATGGAGTACATGGAGTGGTAGCGTCCTTTATTTCACTTGTCAAAATTCTCTTCCATTAAAAAAGCGAAAAGGCCCTTGTGTGGTACAAAATCGGTTGTTTGTTTGGGTAGAGGGCATACAACTGTGGCTGCGCGAATCCTGTAATGTACGAAAAGGTGTGGTCATTGAGTGACTGTACAAGGATACAAGACAACGCAGGCAAAATTTCTAGTTGGTCTGAGGAATGGCAGCTTGCTATAAGTGTAATAAAATGTAAGTTGACGGAGATGAATAGGAAACAAACAGGTAATGTTCGAATACAGCATTTTTGAATGTGCTGCTTGACAGTCACAGCGATTAAATATCTAGAAGTAACGTCGCAAAAGGACATGAAATTGAACGAATAAAAGGCGAATGGTAAACGTCGGTTTATTGGAAGAATTTTTAGTAAAGTGTGGTTAATTTGTAAAAGCGACAGCTTATGGAACACCAAGAGACTACTACCTCAGTACCGTCAGCGTGTTTGAGATAACCATCAGGTTGAATTAAAGGAAGACATCAAAGCAATTGAGAGACAGGATGCTGTATTTGATACCGGTAGGTTCTATTAACACGTTAGGTAAGTTTCGCTTAAGGATCACGAAGATGAGAAACCAGGGCTCTTACGGAGACATCTAGACAGTTTTCCCCCCACCACTGGTCAATGAAACAGGAAATCAAATGACTAAACGGTGTACCAGGTCCAAATTGCACGTACACACTGCCATGCACCACAAAGTGGCTTACGATGTAGCAAATCATCTTCACCCAAACGAGACTAACAAATTACAATACACGAACTAGTTACATTCTATTTAATCTTGTCGCCAAACTTAACTGGACGCTTGTTATTACTACTAGTGATGTGCTTCCTTCTCAACTCAACACTATCTTAAGTCTGTTTCTGTTGTCATTCGGTAAATAACCGTTAGTATTCTTTCATTTCGAAGCGTCCTGAGTGCGCTGTAGCAGATGACGAAAGTCAATTGGTTTATTTTTTGGGAGGGGGGCAGAGGAGGTGGTAAGAGACTAAAGGACAAGGTCATCAGTCCCTTGATCCGCGAGTGGTGCAACCAGTAGTAGAGACGTCTACCGAGGAAGTTTTTTCTCATTTATTCGAGAGATTCGTAACAGCACAAGCAAGAATGCTAAAAACGTAATAGACATCTTTTGGACTGTAGATAAAACTGCAGGAAATAGAGGGAAGTCAGCAAGTGGGCATTCCTGGGCTCTGCATTCGACAAGAGACGACCCAACCAAACCTGCCCCATCCCTTATCCATTTGAGTCAAGAGCGCACACTATTCAACCGAGTGCGGCAGTAGAACAGAAAACGGGGTACAACAGAGGCGGCAAACCAAATACAAAAGCTTGTGGAACACAGCAAAAGCAAAATGACAGTAGCCTGGTCAAGGGGGCAGTCAGGGAACTCAGAGACCTAGCATACAGAGCAAGACGCATCCCGAAATACCCTGTTTGTGCTTCGGAGATAAGATTAAAACCTTTTAAATGAGAATAGAAACCGCTTTGAAGGAGAGAAGAGAACCAAGACATCCATCCGTGAATCGTCCGCCAATATTAGAGGCACAGAGACCGAAATCCATACTTAGAATGGAGTGCCTAAAGACGGGGCATTCCAAGAGGTATGAGCTACGGACTATAAGACTCCGTGTCCACAATGCGCGGATGGCTAGTTGCAAGTAAACTGAGTTAACCTGTTATGATCGACGCCGAATCGGCATAGGTTTATAGATTCCTTCTGGAAGATGCCGAGGCGGCATACGTTTATGGGATTCCTTCTGGGAAACGCAGGACAGGTGTCAGGTTGCGGTAGTCTCCTTGATTGTGCATTTTATTAGTGGGGCGGTAACCGACCACATGTCGTCCTATTGCCGAGCGATCAAGGATCTTGTGCACCCGCACCTGGGAACGCGAAGCGAAGAGAAGAGAAAGCGGGTAAATCCTACTCTAGCCCACATGAAGTGGGACCCAAACGAAGAGAACTGAGCAGGCGCACAACGAAGGTCAGCAACACGATCATAAATAGCGGAGACCAAAGGGTTGCAAGAATAGCCTCGGCCAACAGCCTCGAGTCTACTCACTGAATCAGTACATATTAAAGCACGGTCAGGGGACATCAGTTTAATAAAATGTAAAGTTCGGCTAACCGCTGTCAGCTCTGCCATAAACTACTACCTTCCCAGCAGCGAATGGCGCTCCACACCAGTGGATATGTGGAAGCATATACCGCCTGATCCACGATTTTGGAGCTGTCTGTATAGAAGAAGCAAGCTCGAACTCTTGAACTGGACATAACAGATGCCAAAAGCTCACGCGGACGGAGGGTAGATTGGCAGAGGGGCCAGGTGCATTACAACTTTTAGTCCCAGCTGAGAACATATCAAGAGAACCAACAGCTTGCACGCTAAGAGAATGGGAATTGTGGGATGATGAGGGAATTGTCGAATGGCACAGGAGACAAAACTGGTACCTTCAAATGTGGAGAGATAAGATCCAAGCTTCTCCAAGATGACTGTCGCCGAGGAAGCAGAGATAGATAAGCTTTCGCATGCAGCTAGTCTTGAGGTGGCAAGTCTGTAATAAGATGGTCAATTAGGAGACACCTACCCATCCCCGAGGAGGAGAAACGGGGGCGGGAGTTGCTGTATTAAGGCAGACAACTCAGCATAAGGAAGTGGCCTAACTGGGAGAAAGAAAGGTAGACACTGCAAACGGTGATTGCCGGAGTCGTTTGCACTCAAACCACTATTGCTTCCAGGTTGGTACGAAGGGTGATCCAATCACTAATGACGTCGGAGCGAACCAAAGTGCTGACGCCACCAGATGCTTCCCCAGGTTACGGCACGGTTCCCACAGGACGCCTGATAACCACGAAATGTTGCAGAAGGTTAATCACGAAAGTGTGTTCCTTGAAGAGCAAGACAGAATGCAGAATAGGAGGTGACGATAGTATCCGTTGCAATTTCACTGGACGATCGAGTGGCTAGAGTTCAGGTTAGAAATAAAGAAGAGGTCATGTCACTGTCAGTGGTCGTCACCGACTAGGATGGGGTGACAGCCATAAAAGGGATGTCAGGCTCAGGTTGCAGGGGGGTGACATGGCTCCTCCGGGGATTTAAGTTGTTTCGTCTCTTTCGGTGGTGGAGGAGAGCAGGAAATAGATCGGGAATCGGATGAGAGCGGGCGACCTTGGGGGCGAGTTGTGGTAGGAGGCTTCCGGCCTGAGAGATGCGGGTAGAGAGTGGTCCCAGGCGCCGAAGAAGAGAAACACTTCTTCGGCCAGAGGGGGAGTGGCTTCCGGACGGAAGGTCTTGGTAACTGCAGAGGAGGGGGAGGAGGCGGGGCTGGGGTAAGGAACAGTTAGGAGAGATAAAACTATGTAACAGAGGCAAACGTTGAAGGAAGTGACACTGGATGGAGAGTGTCATTTTTGGCGAGCCTCAGCATAAGACACGCGATCCAGGGACTTGTACTCTTGGATCTGCTTTCCTCTCGTGTAAGCTGGGTAATTCAGCGCACGAGGGGAGTTGCGGTTGTGACCACACACACACACACACACACACACACACACACACACACACACACACACAGGTGGCGGATACACAGGTGCTTCCCTCATGGAATGGGTGTCCACAGTTACCAAACAAAGGGTTCGCCTTTCAGCAGGAAGACATACGCCCAAAAAGCAACCACCGAAAGCATCTCCTGGGTGGTGGGATGCAAGGCTTTAAGTCACATCTGTAGCGCATAACTTTGGGCTTCTTTGGGAGGGTATCCCTTCAAAAACCAGAACGAAGGCGCCAGTATCGGTGCGGTTGTCTGTTCGATCCTTCTGCACACGTCTAACAACGAATGCCCTGTCACTCCAGATTAGCCCAGAGTTCATCAGTTTGCAGGATGATGTCCCTATGAAAAATCATTCCCTGATCGATACTCAGTTACTGACGAGGGGTAATAGACACTGGAACTTGCCAAGACAATCACAAACACGGGGACATTGCCAAGACCATCCGAAGCATGAAGAGCTGCAGACTGCGCAGCTAAAGCAGCTTTGATCAACAGGCAGCCTGACCGCATCTTACTGAGAGGCTCTACTCCACCGAACTTGTTCTCGATATTCTCCACAAAAACAATGGCATTTTTGGCAGAGAATGTGTCCCCATGCGTCCTAGTACAAATGAGGTAGCGGAGAAAGTGATTCATCCCAAGACAGCGAGCCTGGCGCTCCTCCCATGGTGAAGGCAGGGAAGTGAAGACTGCCGGGTCATACGAAGCAGCATTCAATGATCCTTCACTGTTCGACCAGACAGCCGTTTGAGAACGGTCAGATTTTTGCAGCTTGATACGCTTCATGCGCCAAGCATCCCACTCCGATCAGATCTCTCCCCGTGGGCGCCATAGGAAGGGCCGCCTGGCACAGCAGCTGTTGGCGGGAGTTCCGGTGCTCCAGGAAGACAAGCAACCGCTCCTTGGCACACATGGGAGGGAACAGCTCAGTATCAATATTGTGATCCCCGTGTTGTCAGGGGGCTCAGCCAAATAGGTACATAACAGCCCCACCACACGGGCTGGCTACACGTGATGTTGACCTAGCGGGGGGGGGGGGGGCTACGGGGCAGGGTAGGGAGAAGGGAAAGAAGGGGGCCGATGAATCGACGCCGTAGACGCTAGGGAGGGAGTTGTTCCACAAATGGTTGACACTGAAAACAGAAAATTTGGAAGTGGACGTCATACCTGAAGTTGGAACCTAAATGTCAAAAAGGATGAAAGACCAGGCAGAAGGAACAAAATTGCAAGCAATACAGGGAACAAGGTGGGCAGCCAGGTCGATGTAAATCCGACCACCAAGAACAGGGAAAGAGAGGGCAACACGAAAGGTGCGAAGAAAGGGAGGGAGGGGCAGGATGAAGGAAATGCAGCCAGGGAAGGAAGAATGGGCTGCAATTGCTTGGGACCCCGTGCGCACCACACAAGAACTCACGAAAGAACCGTGAGCCCCCTGCGGGGACCTCGGAAAAAACGAAATAAGGTTGACGACACTGATGAGATGACTTTGGTGAACATGTAAGCGTTGGATCATGATTGTGAATTGAATCAGGGCTCATGGCTGTGTCATGGGACGAGGAAAAAGCCGGATATAATTTCCAGTGAGTGAAGGGTTCATTATAGGATTCAACTATGTGGGAAGTTGAACGTAAGGGGATGCCTGCAGATTGTTGTTCCTGCAGTAGAAATGTAGCTAGATAGGAAGAGGAAGTCGATGCTGTCGTAAAGCAGGTCTCGAGGTGTTTCGCAGGAACCGATAAATCGGCACGAAGCCATCCTGCATGACAAGACCTGGAACAGCTGTGCATCGCTGGTGGCCAGTAAGACCACGGAGTTTGGCCATCAGCAGAGATGAAGAGTATGCATCATCAAGAACGAGACACTGCGCTCCCAGCATTCCTTCTTACTGCCTTCGATTAGATAGAAGGCCTTAGCACAAAGTCGCTTGAAAGTGATAAGCTGGCCTGCGATGGATGGTTTGAATCTTCGCAGGGCTTGTCGGCGATCTTCGATGGTTATTGCATTATCTTTGGTCTACCACGGCACCTGTCGACGGTGAGTACGGGGAGGGCGACTGTCGAAAGAGTAGCAGTAGCAGCTCCAGCGTCGCGGATGATTGCGCCTGAGAAGCCTTGCACAAACTCACCAACGGAATACTGGAGAGGGGCGGCGAATATTAACAGCAGTAAGTTTCGTGAAGTGCCCAACTTAGTAGTCCGTCTGTCTGGCAGTGGCAAGGGAACGACAGGATCACCGGCCACTGTCACAAAGATCGTCGTGTAGTAACCAGTGCACCAAAGCCACAAAACTAAGGGGAAGAGCTCGTTGGATTGATTGCTGAAAAGGTGCCATAGGCGGCACTTAAATGCGTAGAGGCATCACAATTGTGGAGACATCATGGTCTGGGAAGAGCGAGTCAATTTGGAGGCCCCTACCAGATGAAGGGGTACTCTCCCTCAAAGGGGATGGTGTGCGTTGGAAATCTCCAAGCAGTAGAAAGAGGGGGAGGGGGTGCAACCAGTCAGAGTAGGTAAATGAGGCAAACGGTAATAACCCAAGTCGTTTGCACTTGCACTGCTATTGCCTCTATAGAGCTACGAAGGAGAATCTATTCACTGGCGACATCTGTACAAACCAAGAACAGTAACCACAGACTGTTGGAGAATGGTTATCATTGAAGTGCGTTTCTTCGAGAGCAATGCAAACTGCAGAAGTAGCGGAAATAAGGTGGTGTATTTGCTACAAGTGACAGTAGTACCCACTAGAGTACCACTGAATGATCACGTGACAGGTGGCCAGGTAGGTGTGAAAGGGTCAGGAGGGCCCGAGATGCCGCAGGATCACTACTTGTCACCAGTGGGGGTGGAACGATATCCACAAAGTTCGGCTCAGAATCCAACTCTGTGGAAGTATCTGGCTCATCTGGGTGCACCAGAGGAGCCTTGTCCCGCTTCGTCTTGTTCTTAACTTTTGGTTTGTTCAAGGAGCTATCTATAGTGAGCGTGGGACAAATGAAGAGCGAACAACCTTGAGACACTGAACATCAGACCTCTGGTCCAGAGGTTGCTGGAAACAGAGGGAGTCTTGTCATTGCCTGACACCGACGACAGAGAACGCTTCTCCAGCCGGTTGCGGGAAGTGGTTCCTGAGAAGGTATTGTGGGGACCACGCGATAGGAGCTTGGTGGTAGATGTAGTTTGGGGATGACAGTGATGATTGCGTAATTGTCATATCCACAGGATATAGGCGTTCTCATTTCTTCAGTGCCTCAGTATACAACAGGCGGCCAATAATTTGTATACCTGGTTCTTCTGTTCTTTCTTGAAAACTAGGTACCTTCGTGGACTGTTATCCTGCAGTTGGCACATCTTCGGTCCGCCATGCAGTGGGATGACATATGCCCGAAGTGTAAACACCTGACGCATCTCACAGGCGCTTGCATCCATACAATTATCCTTGGCCCCTTTTTGTACATTTCTGATTAAAAGTACACCTTGCCAGTGGGGATTAGCCCGAAGATCCTCATCTGGAGTGTAAGATCTCTATGGAAGACGATTCCCTAGACTTTAAAGTTGCTTGTGGCGCAATGATGATGATTATTGTTGGTTTGTGGGGCGCTGAACATCGAGGTCATCAGGCCCGTAAAAGTTTCCGATCTTTACAATTCCAATCTTGATACTTCCCGCACATTCATGAGATGATGAGGGCAACACAAACACCCAGTCCCCTGGCAGAGGGACCGGCCTGGAATCGAACCCGGGACCCCGTGTCCAGAGGTAGCAATGCTACCCACTAGACCACGAGCTGCGGAACTGGTGGGGCAATGGTCAGAAGTATGTTACCTAGACGATCACATGCCTATGCCTGAAGGACTGCAGCTTGGGCAGGAAAGGAAAGGAAATTTGAATAAATACCGAACGATTTGCGTTTTCCAAGAGACTTCAAAGTTCTCAGCAAAAAATTATGCTTTCGTTGTAGGAAGACTACCACCCCTAGTACATACCACGTATTTGGTGAAACGTTTTGAACGCAGACCTTTTGGTTTCTCCATCTTTCCATGGCGTACCCAGGGAAGGAAACATGTCTATCGGCACCATTAAGACTGTCCAATGGAAAAGCGGAGAGAAAAAATAATAGCATGGAAATGGGAGTAGCATCGCAAGGCTCGGTCCCCGTGGTGGCCAAGCACGTGCTCGCAGGAGAGACGTGAGCCCACGGGGGCGGGGCGGGGGGGCAGATGACTAAAATTAATAAAGGCACTAGAGATACCAAGTATTTGCGAGTTGATTATGCTACTGACTTTTACATGAGAATAATTTCAATGTATTATGTTTAATGAACACTGGAACATTGATATAAAAAGTCGAATTTATGCAGCACATAAATCAAGTACAGTACCTGGCTGAGGGTCCTACGGTAAAAGAACATATTTTCTTACGTTTTCTCAACCATTTGAGCCGAAGTAGTATGTCATTCATGGAACAGGTCATTATACACAGAATCAACACTGTTTAGAACACGGAAATAAAAACATGTGCCCCATGTACATAACCAACGTAATGCGGCAAAAGGCTCTAAGCTACAGCGAACTATTCTTACAAAGAACAAAAGGAGTGAGAGAGAACGAAGGTTCTGAAAATTGTATGTCTTTTAGCATCAATTTTTCAGTTTTGCTGTAAATATACTGAAAATGGGAGCAGAATGTAGCACATACAAAAACCTATCCAAGTGTGACCAGTTTCTCTGTCGAGACCACCAAATAAATATCGCAGTTCTATTATTCAGTTGAAGTAACAGATCTAGCATGAAGGAAAACGACTCTTGACACGACGCACATTATTGAAGCAGAAGACTTCCAAATCCAGACCACAGTGCTCTCATAGTGCTGGAATGGCGCTGCTAATTAACTTATTACGTACGGGAAATAAAGACTGCGTATTCACTTCTATTAGTTTCATTGTATATTACACTGATCTGTACTTCACATCCTAACAGTTATTTTGACGAATGACATTTTGTATTGTTTGCACAAGGTTTTTTGCTTTGAAATTATTGCAGTGAACTGTCAAAAATAGAAGGTACAGCTGACGAGAGATGACAAAAATAGTAATTTCTGAAGCATTTTTACGGAGAATAAAACAATGATCTTAATGTAATATTTTAAATTTTAAATTATAACGGTGAATCTATTTTTACTAAATAAAAGTCAATGACAAACGTATCCACAATTGTGAACAATATGAATTGTCCAGAATGCGATTTTCACTATGCAGCGGAGTGTGCGCTAGTGTGAAACTTCCTGGCAGATTAAAACTGTGTGCCCAACCCAGACTCGAACTCGGGACCTTTGCCTTTCGCGGGCGAGTGCTCTACCATCTGAGCTACCGAAGCACGACTCACGCCAGGTCCTCACAGCTCTACTTCTGCCAGAATCTCGTCTCCTACCTTCCAAACTTTACAGAAGCTTTCCTGCGAACCTTGCAGAACTAGCACTCCTTTCTTTCAGGAGTGCTAGTTCTGCAAGGTTCTCAGGAGAGCCTCTGTAAAGTTTGGAAGGTAGGAGACGAGATACTAGCAGAAGTAAAGCTGTGAGGACCGGGCGTGAGTCGTGCTTCGGTATCTCAGATGATAGAGCACTCGCCCGCGAAAGGCAAAGGTCCCGAGTTCGGTCTCGGTCGGGCACACGGTTTTCATCTGCCAAGAAGTTTCAATGTGAATTGTCACTCGAATAAATTAAACAGAAAACTTTGACATTTTAAAAGATTTCTAAATTTTTGAAGAGAATTTTTATCATCATCAAGAACAGATATGAATAGGATTTCCAACATCGAATTCCTGATAACGCGAGATTTGGTTCACTAGATATTTCAAATCTATACACAAATCTAACGATTACTGAAAGGACTGCTATTATTAAAATAACTACAGGGGAAGTGATAAGAGTTTGATTTACTTGACAGTAGTTTCACCTTCAATTGCTTTTCATGCAATGACAATTTTTCAAACAGGTGGCCTGACAATGAGCTACTCGCCAGCCGGCACCTTACTGACATTCTTTAATCATGTCGTCCTACAGTCTTTCAAAAATAATCCTCAAATCACGAGTAAAATTTTCTATTATAAAACACATGTGGGCGATACTTTATTGCTGTTCAATAGCTGCAAAGATTAATTGGAATCACTCCGTAATATTTTTAATAATATTCATCCAAAAGCTGTTTTACCATCTAGTCTACCAACTGCGACCAATATAAACATCAATGCTGCTTCCTTCCATCCATAAAAAAAAGCTTATCCGATCAATGATCCACAGAGTACTAAAATTGCTCCTCAAATCTGATGAAATCCAAAAAGAAATAGATATTTTAAAACAAACTGATAGAGCCAATTACTTTAATAACCATGAAGTTGACAGTTTCTGAAGTTGCAACCGTCAGACGATATTTAATTCCTAATCGTACGTTGACCATAATGAGCTGCGTACGCACAGTACCTGATGAAATAAACTGTTCAAAAACATCGAATTGAGCAATAATATTTTACAGAATATGCTGTAATACATACCTTGTTAAATGCAGTAGTAGTTATTCAAGTTCCAGTGTTTACCAAATATCATGTGACGACTAATCAACAATATATCGAACAAATAGGCCGAAACCACAACATTCGTTTCTAAGAACAAACATCAGGCACTCCTCGTAGTAAATCGGTATTTGGACAGCATTTAATACATCACAACCATTCTGTAGGATCCATTATAAATAATTTTAAAAGTTCTCTACAACGTACCAAAAGAACTTTTACTGAATAGCTTGGAAGGGAGAGAAATTTGTGTTTATTATAAAATAAACTATGTCCTTATCGAACGAGCAATTACACTACAGGGAAAGTTTTTTCCCGACCTCTTCGCTGAGTTACAAGGGAATGCTGTTGCTCTTGCTTTTATGTCTCGAAACAACCAATTATAGGTCCTGGCCGAAGCGAGGCGATCCAGCCGGGCCGGAGTCGTGCTTGGGTGGATCGGTTGTTAGAGCACTTTCCAACGAAGAAAGGCAATGGTCCTGGGTTCTAGTCTCCGGCCGCTGCATAATTTTAATCTGCCAGGAGGTTTCGTATAAGCGCGCACTCCGTTGCAAACTGACGTTTGAGTCTGAAAGTTATTTTTTTGCTTTATTTTCTGCTGTTTAATGTATATTTTTATTCTGCTTCTGATATGCTTTTTAACTAGTTTCTATGTAATTTTAGTTTCCTGGCTGAAAATGACACTGGTCGTATAATTCCAATAGTTCGACCAGTTATTTTATTCATTTCGTTTATTTTACGTCCCTCTGGCGCTTTTCTGCCAGTCTATCGCTCGATTTCTCCATAACACAGCTTACACCTAATATTACCTACTGTTCCACTGTCATTCGTCACGGCACGATTAATTTCTACGTAATATACTGCTTTATAACTTCGATTATATAAAACGTCTGTCGCCAGTCATCATGATGATTAGGTCGCAACATTTTCAGCGGTTTTTATGCACATCAGCTGCTTCTCTTGCCTGCATGCTGGCCATACTGTGGCGGCCAGTTGCTGTCGCATCTCTGACATCTTCCGCCAGCCCTGGATGGTGCATATCGATATCTGCATGCCATCTCCATGGAACCCCAAGGTATTACATTGCTGTACCTTTACTATTTTTACACTCTACGGGTTTTCTTCAAATGCCGTTAAAAGGCATTTGAAGCTGTTTATCCTCCTGTTTTTATTTAAATGTATTCCGGGCAGCGACTAGCTTAGCACCCCGCCGCTTCGCTCGAGCAGACCGTATGGCCTACGAAGATTTTTGTCTTTTTCTTTAATGGAACATTTACGTTGTTCACAAACTGCAACAACTCCTCACGCTAATTAAGACCTAGAAGTATGGTCTTTTCTGAATGTACATCTGACCAAAAGCGATTGGAGTAGGCTGGAGTCCAAAGTCATGCCTTCTGTTATCGTCGACGTATTTCTATAGAAACTTCCACTATTTCACCCTCTCATGGGATGACGTTCCGAAAACAGTAAAACGCTTTTTTATTTCTAGCTGAGAAACCGAATTCAAATTTTCATTGGTTTTCCTTTAAAAATGCTTTCATAATGAAATTTTTCCCCCATGAACCATGGACCTTGCCGTTGGTTGGGAGGCTTGCGTGCCTGAACGATACAGATAGCCGTACCGTAGGTGCAACCACAACGGAGGGGTATCTGTTGAGAGGCCAGACAAACGTGTGGTTCCTGAAGAGGGGCAGCAGCCTTTTCAGTAGTTGCAGGGGCAACAGTCTGGATGATTGACTGATCTGGCCTTATAACATTAACCAAAACGGCCTTGCTGTTGTGGTACTGCGAACGGCTGAAAGCAAGGGGAAACTACAGCCGTAATTTTTCCCGAGGGCATGCAGCTTTACTGTAAGGTTAAATGATGATTGCGTCCTCTTAGGTAAAATATTCCGGAGGTAAAATAGTCCCCCATTCGGATCTCCGTGCGGGGACTACTCAAGAGGACGTCGTTATCAGGAGAAAGAAAACTGGCATTCTACGGATCGGAGCGTGGAATGTCAGATCCCTTAATCGGGCAGGTAGGTTGGAAAATTTAAAAAGGGAAATGGATAGGTTAAAGTTAGATATAGTGGGAATTAGTGAAGTTCGGTGGCAAGAGGAACAAGACTTTTGGTCAGGTGAATACGGAACTATAAACACAAAATCAAATAGGGGTAATGCAAGAGAAGGTTTAATAATGAATTAAAAAATAGGAGTGCGCGTAAGCTGCTACAAACAGCATAGTGAACGCATTATTGTGGCCAAGATACACACGAGGCCCATGCCTACTACCGTAGTACAAGTTTATATGCCAACTAGCTCTGCAGATGAAGAAATTGAAGAAATGTATGATGAGATAAAAGACATTATTCAGACAGTGAAGGGAGATGAAAATTTAATAGTCATGGGTGACTGGAATTCGACAGTAGGAAAAGGGAGAGAAGGAAACATAGTAGGTGAATATGGATTGGGGCTAAGAAATGAAAGAGGAAGCCGTCTATTAGAATTTTGCACAGAGCATAACTTAATCATAGCTAACACTTGGTTCAAGAATCATAAAAGAAGGTTGTATACATGGAAGAATCCTGGAGATACTAAAAGGTATCAGATTATATAATGGTAAGAGAGATTTAGGAACCATGTTTTAAATTTTAGGACGTTTCCAGGGGCAGATGTGGACTCTGACCACAATCTATTGGTTATGAACTGTAGATTAAAACTGAAGAAATTGCAAAAAGGTGGGAATTTAAGGAGATGGACCTGGATAAACTGACTAAACCAGAGGTTGTACAGAGTTTCAGAGAGAGCATAAGGGAACAATTGAGAGGAATGGGGGAAAGAAATACAGTAGAAGACGAATGGGTAGCTCTGAGGGATGAAGTAGTGAAGGCAGCAGAGGATCGAGTAGGTAAAAAGACGAGGGCTAGTAGAAATCCTTGGGTAACAGAAGATACATTGAATTTAATCGATGAAAGGAGAGAATATAAAAATGCAGTAAATGAAGCAGGCAAAAAGGAATACAAACATCTCCAAAATGAGATCGACAGGCAGTGCAAAATGGCTAAGCAGGGATGGCTAGAGGACAAATGTAAGGATGTAGAGGCTTCTCTCACTAGGGGCAAGATAGATACTGCCTACGGGAAAATTAAAGAGACCTTTGGAGAAAGGAGCACCACTTGCATGAATATCAAGAGCTCAGATGTAAACCCAGTCCTAAGCAAAGAAGGGAAAGCAGAAAGGTGGAAGGAGTATATAGAGGGTCTATGCAAGGCCGATGTTCTTGAGGACAATATTATGGAAATGGAAGAGCATGTAGATAAGATGAAATGGGAGGTACGATACTGCGTGACGAGTTTGACAGCGCACTGAAACACCTAAGTCGAAATAAGGCCCCAGGAATAGACAACATTCCATTACAACTACTGATAGCCTTCGGAGAGCCAGCCCTGACAAAACTTTACCATCTGGTGAGCAAGATGTACGAGACAGGCGAAATACCCTCAGACTTCAAGAAGAATATAATAATTCCAATACCAAAGAATGCAGGTGTTGACAGATGTGAAAATTGGCGACCTATCAGTTTAACAAGTCACAGCTGCAAAATGCTAACACGAATTATTTACAGACGAATGGAAAAACTGGTAGAAGCCGACCTCTGGGAAGATCAGTTTGGATTCCGTAGAAATGTTGGAACACGTGAGGCAATACTGACCCTACGACGTACCTTGGAAGCTAGATTAAGGAAAGGCAAACCTACGTTTCTAGCATTTGTAGACTTAGAGAAAGCCTTTGACAATGTTGACTGGAATACTCTTTCAAATTCTAAAGGCGGCAGGGGTAAAATACAGGGAGCGAAAGGCTATTTACAATTTGTACAGAAACCAGATGGCAGTTATAAGAGTCGAGGGGCATGAAAGGGAAGCAGTGGTTGGGAAGGGAGTGAGACAGGGTTGTAGCCTCTCCCCGATGTTATTCAATCTGTATATTGAGCAAGCAGTAAAGGAAACAAAAGAAAATCTTAGAGTAGGTATTAAAATCCAAGGAGAAGAAATAAAAACTTTGAGGTTCGCCGATGACATAATTCTGTCAGAGACAGCAAAGGACTTGGAAGTGCAGTTGAATGGAATGGACAGTGTCTTGAAAGGAGGATATAAGATGAACATCAACAAAAGCAAAACAAGGATAATGGAATGTAGTCGAATTAAGTCTGGTGATGCTGAGGGAATTAGATTAGGAAATGAGACACTTGAAGTAGTAAAGAAGTTTTGCTATTTGGGGAGAAAAATAACTGATGATGGTCGAAGTAGAGAGGATATAAAATGTAGACTGGCAATGGCAAGGAAAGCGTTTCTGAGAAAGAGAAATTTGTTAACATCGAGTATAGATTTAAGTGTCAGGAAGTCGTTTCTGAAAGTATTTGTATGGAGTGTAGCCATGTATGGAAGTGAAACATGGATGATAACCAGTTTGGACGAGAAGAGAATAGAAGCTTTCGAAATGTGGTGCTACCGAAGAATGCTGCAGATAAGGTGGGTAGATCACGTAACTAGCGAGGAGGTATTGAATAGGATTGGGGAGAAGAGAAGTTTGTGGCAGAACTTGACTAGAAGAAGGGATCGGTTGGTAGCACATGTCCTGAGGCATCAAGGGATCACAAATTTAGCATTGGAGGGCAGCGTGGAGGGTAAAATTGTAGACGAAGACCAGGAGATGAATACACTAAACAGATTCAGAAGGATGTAGGTTGCAGTAGGTACTGGGAGATGAAGGAGCTTGCACAGGATAGATTAGCATGGAGAGCTGTATCAAACCAGTCTCAGGACTGAAGACCACAACAACGAAATTTTTAGTAAAACATTTCGTCCCCTCTTTCGCCCCCCTTAAGGATTGAATTTCCAAAAATGCTGAACACACATTCATTTCTGGCCGAGAAACCAAACACCACTTTTCGTAGGTCTTGACGTCTGAAGAGTCACTCATGGTTCGCATATGAAATGTTTGTAAAAAAAACTTCAGAGTTTCTCTTCAAAATGCAATATGTATGACATCTATACAATGCTGAGTTCTTACGCAATAAATAATTGAAAGTGTTCCGAGACTTTATATACACCCTGTATTTTCATAAAAACCTTTGATCCCCTATTTCATCGCCTTAGGCGTGGAATTTCGAAAAATCCCTACAATCGCCCGAAGTACAAAATCAATACCCTCCCCAGTCACTGAGTCAGTCGCCGGGACATTCCCTTTTATATCTAGGTATGATGTAACTAAACATGATTTTAGTAAGCCTTTTACGTACCGTACGCCTAATTGGCTATTGCTGAGGTAATGCGATAAACGGTGGGCGGAACATCCAGTACTTAGCCCAAAGCCCCTCTACCCTTGTCAGTAGGGTATATCCACGATTACCTGCTCCGTTCACAGCCACCGCCTGCCATCATATGTTTAACTTATTTTAATTTTCGTCATTTTTTCTATCTCACATTAACTGCTGATTATATATAATGTGTGTGTGTGTGTGTGTGTGTGTGTATGTGTGTGTGTGTGTAATATTTATGTTGTTCACAAACTGCAACAACTCCTCACGCTAATTAAGGCCTAGAAGTATGGTCTTTTCTGAATGTACATCTGACCAAAAGCGACTGGAGTAGGCTGGAGTCCAAAGTCATGCCTTCTGTTATCGTCGACGTATTTCTATAGAAACTTCCACTATTTCACCCTCATATGGCGCGAAGATAATCGCCGTTTGACCGAAAGCAGCTTCAATTTTTAATAATTGTTGTATTGCCATGAAGATTGCTTAAATTATAATCATTTTTATTCTCCTAAAAAGGTCACATAGCAGCTATCTAGAGTCAGACGAACTGGCTGATCCGTCGATTATATAGCGTGAGTTTCTTAGTCCAACAGAGCTTCAAGTTGCAGTACTACTTCAAATTCACGTAATCCCGTCTCTCCCTTACGACACCAGAGCACAAAACAGTCGGGTGCAGTCGATGAAGGAGGCCTGGAAGTAATATTTAAGGATTTGCCACGTTAATCAAGAAATCCTCTTCTGGAGGTCTGGATTGGGGGGGGGGGGGGGGGGGGTAGAGTGGGGAGCATGCTAGTGGTGGAGTGAGAAGCTGTCACCAAAAATACGCCTCCCCTGAGGGCACTGAATCAAGCCACTTCCCCGGGTAATCCCATTCCTTTTTCACAAATTCGAGCCGTGTAAATTACAGGTGCCCCGAGCCCAGAAATGAATTTCGCAGCCCTCGCAGAGCGTCTGAAGACGGAGGTAGAGGAAGCGAGCCATCTGACGCACCAGCCACCTGATAACCTTCTCTACGGTTCTCGTTACGATCATCCGGCCAGAACCAATGATTGGCGCTCGGTTGCAGTTAGCTGCTGCAGCCACTACTTGGAATAGACCCTAATGGGCAGTCACTAGTGATATGTCATCGTTACGTACCATAGCTTTTGAGGTTGTTAACGTTCAAGGTCAACAGATTTCTTGACTAATTGTGTCTATACTACAGTATAATTTTCGCCGAAATACATGCTTACATATGGTTAAGGGGCAAAACTGAACCACAGAGGTATCTGAAGGATGCATTAGCAGTTCACCATGCCTAAATGTAGTGAACATTCAGCGATAAATGTTTTGTACAGTTCGCTAAGCTGAAGGCTTACTTTTGGGCAGTTATCGAGTGACGTCACATGCTTCCAGACATTTGTTCGTCATACATATTGATAACACAAGTTATGATTACCAGGGATTTTGGACTCGTTTATGAATGAAAGTGTCCTCAACCGCGCTAACTTGCCGACTTTACTACGAATGTTATGAAATGGAACAATGAATAAAACAACTGTGTTGAAACAGTGCTGCTCTTGTTTTAACATCTGGCAGTGTTCGAGTCGTCTCTTGGAAAGACGGAGAGGTGTTTGCATACAGAAAATATTTACTCACGTTCCCGTTGCCGAGAAATACTATCATTCAGCTTTTCGCAAGGAAATGTTAGTGTGCGTCCAACGATGGTGGTTACGTATACGTAACCTGTACATATATGGAAGACAGGGCACTGCTTCGAAACTTCCAATTGACCGTGGTTGCAGTTAACAAATGTACATGGTAAGTGCAGAACTTTTATATTCTTGCCATGGCGTTTAGGAAACTATGACGGAAACCAAATACCTCTATTTTACTTCGCTTTCAAAAAGAGAAGGATATTAGTAGCTAGAAATCACTAATTTTTTCGCCTGTTTTCGACCAATAATATCACACTGATGAAATGAAACAAAGATACGTGATGTATAACGCATTAGTTATCTCCTAAACTGCAGGAGAAGGCAGTTGAGAGTAAGTTTTATTTTTGCCAATCCTAATTTTTGTGCGTAGGTAATCTTTAAACGTAGTTACAATACCTAGGCTGTCGCTAACGCGCATTGACCAGTGTAAGGAACAATGGACGAATTTCACGACTGCGTTATAAACGCAGATGTCCTCCAACTTATTAACATCGTTGCCAGCGCGGCGGATCAACTGGTTTCCGCGGCATGAAGAATAAATCAACATTTAGTATGCCGCCTTGCATCGGGTCTATCACGACTAGCTGAACTACCACCAATTTGCCGAGTAATTTACACATTCTCACTTTTCCCAAACACTTTTAAAAACAAATAGCTCATGAAAACTTTAGTGCGGCAATAATCCTCGTGACTCTACCCTATGAACATATTACTGACTACGGCTACAAAATATTCATTCACTAGATATTAAAACATAGGTGCCGGATGGGTAGGTTAATCTATATTAAAGGCTGGTATTTTAGTATCATTATAATGAAGTACGTTATTGTAATTACACAATGATGAGGCAATTTTATTCCGATGATTATTATTTCATGGCTGTTGGACTTTATTCATTATCAAAAGTGGATGAAACTGGACCTTACAAGTTGTTTGCAGAGACTGACTTCCGTTTCCTTCCTCATGCCAGTCTTGTAAAAATCATGTGAATACGTGCTTCAGCTATTTAGTCTATGTACCGCGCTTAAATGCAAAGGATGATATACATAAAATGACATTCAATTTTTTTAACTACGAAGCTAAAATACGGAACTGCAAAAATGACAAACGCAAAGAAGTCACACTTCGAACTGCAGCTATTGTGGAGTCTTGACGTTACTAGCTATGAATGATGGCAGCAGTCTTCCGCTAAGCGACGGCAAATGAGGAGAAAGGGTTATTGACGGAACGTTCAAGTGCTATAGCAAAGTACACACAGACTTTGGGAGTACAAATAATGAGAATTATCTATTCAGTTGCCTTTGCATTGCTGCCGAACAAAAGCAGAGACATCCGTCTTTTCCTAAAATCGGTTGAAAATATTCCAGGATAGAAAAGTGCAAATATGACCTTTGATTTCAAATCAGCAGCGATCTCTACGATTGATTATGTACTATCTATAGCTGAAGTACATAGATGTTATTTCCACATGAAAAAGTGCCTCTGCAGAAACGTGCAAGAGGTAAGGCATACTCATGAATACAAAGAAAATGAAGTGAGACAAATTCGCATGTGTGTTGCCCTGGCGTTTCTACAGCCTGAAGACGTAATGGCTGGCTCGAGATATGTTCACAGGTACAGGATATCACCAGGCTTTCTGAGGTTTTTGGCTACTTTGTAGATAGGTAGTTGGAAAATGAATACAGGGTTATTACAAATGATTGAAGTGATTTCACAGCTCTACAATAACTTTATTATTTGAGATATTTTCACAATACTTTGCACACACATACAAAAACTCAAAAAGTTTTTTTAGGCATTCACAAATGTTCGATATGTGCCCCTTTAGTGATTCGGCAGACATCAAGCCGATAATCAAGTTCCTCCCACACTCGGCGCAGCATGTCCCCATCAATGAGTTCGAAAGCATCGTTGATGCGAGCTCGCAGTTCTGGCACGTTTCTTGGTAGAAGAGGTTTAAACACTGAATCTTTCACATAACCCCACAGAAAGAAATCGCATGGGGTTAAGTCGGGAGAGCGTGGAGGCCATGACATGAATTGCTGATCATGATCTCCACCACGACCGATCCATCGGTTTTCCAATCTCCTGTTTAAGAAATTGCCGAACATCATGATGGAAGTGCGGTGGAGCACCATCCTGTTGAAAGATGAAGTCGGCGCTGTCGGTCTCCAGTTGGGGCATGAGCCAATTTTCCAGCATGTCCAGATACACGTGTCCTGTGACGTTTTTTTCGCAGAAGAAAAAGGGGTCGTCAACTTTAAACCGTGAGATTGCACAAAACACGTTAACTTTTGGTGAATTGCGAATTTGCTGCACGAATGCCTGAGGATTCTCTGCCGCCCAGATTTGCACATTGTGTCTGTTCACTTCACCATTAAGAAAAAATGTTGCTTCATCACTGAAAACAAGTTTCGCACTGAACGCATCCTCTTCCATGAGCTGTTGCAACCGCGCCGAAAATTCAAAGCGTTTGACTTTGTCATCGGGTGTCAGGGCTTGTAGCAATTGTAAACGGTAAGGCTTCCGCTTTAGCCTTTTCCGTAAGATTTTCCAAACCGTCGGCTGTGATACGTTTAGCTCCCTGCTTGCTTTATTCGTCGACTTCCGCGAGCTACGCGTGAAACTTGCCCGCACGCGTTCAACAGTTTCTTCGCTCACTGCAGGCCGACCCGTTGATTTCCCCTTACAGAGGCATCCAGAAGCTTTAAACTGCGCATACCATCGCCGAATGGAGTTAGCAGTCGGTGGATCTTTGTTGAACTTCGTCCTGAAGTGTCGTTGCACTGTTATGACTGACTGATGTGAGTGCATTTCAAGCACGACATATGCTTTCTCGGCTCCTGTCGCTATTTTGTCTCACTGCGCTCTCGAGCGCTCTGGCGGCAGAAACCTGAAGTGCGGCTTCAGCCGAACAAAACTTTTGAGTTTTTCTACGTATCTGTAGTGTGTCGTGACCATATGTCAATGAATCGAGCTACAGTGAATTTATGAAATCGCTTCAATCATTTGTAACAGCCCTGTACTTTATCAACCCTTGGAGTTGCTAAAAATGGCGCCATTGAACGACCAACCACAAAGTTAGTAACCTGTTTGCTACACCAAATCCTAAAATCAATGACAGTTAGGTGTATGAAGAGAGAAACAGAAAATTCAGCGTGCCTGCTAATGATGGTCGACCTGAACGTCTACCATGAAACGGGATGAACGGTTGGAAATAAATAGTAAAAAAGTACGAAGGGGATGGTGATAACATTGCTTGCTTGAAAGTTCTCCTACCTACAAAAACTTGACTCAATTTATGAGAAGATGTACATAGACAGAAAAATCTACAAAATGTAAATAGCAAATTAAAAGCAAAAGGATTAAAAAGATATACTGATGCTTACAAGCTGATTTTAACCAGCATAAGTCTGGACGTATTGTGACGGAAATTTATTATTTTTAAAAATTTGCGGTGAATTCTATGGCCAGCCATACCGGATTTGGTTTCTCAAATCATTCCAGGAAAATGCTGGGATGGTTCCTAAGGAAGCTATGGTTGCTTCCTCCCCCTCGTTTATGACCACAAATCCGAGCGAAAGCTACACCGATCAGCCAGAACATTAACATCACCGACATGCTATCGATATAAAACCGTGTAGGCCATAGGACTGCCACCATGCAAAGAATAACACACACACACACACACACACACACACACACACACACACACACACACACACACACACTCGTGTGTAGAATGGGCAGGAGCATACTGGAAATTGCGTGACTTGTCTGTGCTAGAGGAGTGCTAGAGGAGTGCTGCCGTGATTGTCTTTAACACGTGGCGAAACCTATGTGAAACCACGTCTCATTGCAGATGTCGGACGTCACACTGTGCAGACAGGTAAAACAGGGCATGGGGCCACCTGTGGCGGAACTAACATCAGACTATAATGCTGAGCAGAGTAGAAGTGTGTGAGAACACAAAGAGCACCGAACACTTAACGATTGAACTCCGCAGCTGATGACCCATGCATGTGCCAATGTTAACACCACGACATCGGTGACTACGACTGAAATGGGTACATGACCAAAAGCATTGGACGTTAACGAAGTGACAGAGCGTTGCATGGACTAATGTATCCCAACACCTCCATCACGTCGATGGAAAGTCGCGAATTCGTCGTCTTCCAAAGGAAGAACTCCTTGACACCTGCACTGAGGGACGGAGACAAGCTGGCGGTGGTTCCACTATGCTCTGGTGAACATTCACATGGGCATCCATCGGTCCAGTACAACTCGTACAAGGCACCATGACGTATTTTACACTGATTGCAGACCTCGTATACCCCTTCATGACGTTCATGTTTCCCAACGGCAGTGGCATTTTTCAACAAGATAATATGTCATGCAACAAGGCCAGGAGTGTGATGGGGTGGTTCAAGCACACAGTGGCGAGTTCCAGTGTCGGCCTCCCAATTCACCAGATCTGAGTCCTATCGCCCAGATGTAGGATGCGATTGAACGCCGCGTCAAAGCTCATCGCTCTCCTACCCGGAATATGACTGCTTCCATGCCACGATGCGCCACCGCTGTTATCCGTGCCAATGGTGGACATGGCGGCTATTAGATAGGTAGTCATAATGTTTTGGCTGATCAATGTAAATCTCTGGCAATAACAACAGACGACGTAAAGCATCAAACGCAAAATTTGGTTTCGCTAAGTTGCTATGACGATGAAAGAAGATATTATGAGCTAGAATTAAACATATCAGTGGAATGTGAACTGTTTCTGTGAGTGAACTTGTCATTCACCTTATAGAGATTCTAACACACACACACACACACACACACACACACAGTGGCGTGGCTAATTTGGTATCCGATGCAGACTTAATTTGTCACCCCCTCCCTTAAATTCCTAATCTCAAAAAAGCATCAAATGTAACATTTGTGCGCAGGAGTTTTTTCATATTCGCGATTAAAGAATCAAAGTAAAATGTTAACTAATTTGCAAACAGTTTTTTATGAATGAAACGAATAAGTAAAAACTATTAAAAGATCTTAGTGACATGTGACTAGTACGTAGCTTACGATTTCTTCCTTCCTTTTCGACTGCAAATTTGGAAATCGCCTCATCAATAGTGCGATCTTTAGGCAACCCTCTTTTATTGACTGTTCAACTTAGACAGGTGTGCTCGACTCATAGTGGAACCAAGAATTCTTAATTAGACTTCCGAAAAAAGTATTGTTACATAAAGCCGCCCCCCCCCGCCCCCCAACCATTCACCTTGCCGATGGTGGGGAGGCTTGCGTGCCTCAGCGATAGACATAGCCGCATCGCAGGCGCAACAACAACGGAGGGGGAGAGGGGGGCGCAGATAAAGGTGTGGTTCCTAGAGAGAGGCAGCAGCCTTTCAGTAGTTGCAGGAACAACAGTCTGGATGATAGACTGATCTGGCCTTTTAACATCAACCAAAACGGCCTTACGGTGCTGGTACTGCGAACGGCTGAAAGCAAGGGGAAACTACAGCCGTAATTTTTACCGACGGCATCTAGCTTTGCTGTATGGTTAAATGGCGATGGCGTCCTCTTCGGTAAAATATTCCGGAGGTAAAATGGATATCATTCGGATACCCGCGCATGGACTACTCATGAGGACGTCTTTACCAGGAGAAACAAAACTGGCGTTCTACGAATCAGCGTGGAATGTCAGATCCCTTAATCGGGCAGGTAGGTTAGAAAATTTAAAAAGGGAAATTGATAGGTTCGAAGTTAGCTATAGAGAGAATCAGTGAAGTACGGTAGCAGGAGGAACGAGATTTCCCGTCAGGTGAATACAGGGTTATAAATACCAAATCAAATAACGGTAATGCAGGACTAGGATTAATAATGAATAAAAAATATGAACGAGGATAAGCTACTACGAACAGCATAGTGAACGCTTTATTGTAGCCAAGATAGACACAAAGCCCACGCCTACCACAGTAGTATAAGTTTACATGCCAACCAGCTCCGCAGATAGATTCAAGATATTTATGACGCGATAAAAGAAATTACTCATATAGTTAAGGGAGACGAAAATTTAACAGTCACGGGGGACTGGAATTCGACTACAAGAAAATGAAGTGAAGGAAAATTAGTATGGGAATATGGAATGGGGGTAAGGAATGAAAGAGGAAGCCGCCTGGTAGAATTTTGAACAGAGTATGATTTAATCATAGCTAAAACTTGGTTTAAGAATTTTGAAAGAAAACTGTATACGAGGAAGAGACCTGCAGGCACTGGAAGGTTTCAGATTATGTAATGGTAAGACGGAGATTTAGGAACCAGGTTTTAAATTTTAAGACGTTTCCGGGGGCAGATGTGGACTCTTCACCACATTTTATTGGTTATGAACTGTAGATTAAAACTGAAGAAACTGCAAAAAAGTAGGAATTTAAGGAGATGGGACCTGTACAAACTGAAAGAACCAGAGGTTGTAGAGAGTTTCAGAGAGCATTACGGAATGAGAGAGGAAATAGTGAAGGCAGCAGAGGATAAAGTAGGTACAAAGACGAGGGCTAGTAGAAATCCTATGGTAAAAGAAGAAATAATTGATTAAAGAAGAGAATATAAAAAAAGCCGTAAATAAAGCAGGCGAAGAGGAATACAAACGTCTCAAAAATGAAACCGTCAGGAAGTGCGAACTGGCTAAGCAGCGATGGCTAGAGGACAAATTTAAGAATGTGGAAGCATACATCACTGTGGGTAAGATAGATACTTCTTATAGGAAAAAAGAAACCTTTGGAGAAAAGAGGACCATCTGTATGAATATGAGGAGCCCAGATGGAAAACCAATCCTAAGCACTGAAGGGAAAGGAGACAGGTGGAAACAGTATACAGAAGGTCTATACAAGGGCGATGTACTTGAGGACAGTACTATAGAAATGGAAGAGGACGTAGATGAAGATGAAATGGAAAATATGGCACTGTGAGATGAATTTGACAGAGCACTGAAAGATCTAAATCGAAATAAGGGCCCGAGAGTAGACAACATTCCAATGGAATTACTAATAGCCTTGGGAGAGCCATCCACGACAAAACTCTTCCACCTAGTGAGCGAGATGTACGAGACAGGCGAAATACCTTCAGACTTCAAGAAGAATATAATAATTCCAGGCCCAAAGGAAATAAGTGTTGACAGTGTAAAAATTACCGAACTATCAGTTTAACAAGTCATGGTTGCAAAATACTAACACGAATTCTTCACAAACGAATGGAAAAACTGGTAAAAGCCGACCTCGGGAAAGATCAGTTTGGATTCCATAGAAATAGTGGCACACGCGAGGCAATACTGACCCTACGACTCATTTTGGAAGATGGGTTAAGGTAAGGCAAACCTGCGGTTCTGGCATGTGTAAACTTAGAAAAAAACTTTTGACAATGTTGACTGGAGTGCTCTCTCGCAAATTCTGGAGGTGGCAGGGGTCTAATACAGGGAGCTAAAGGCTATTTACAACTTGTACAGGAAATAGATTGCAGTTATAGGAGTCGTGGGGCACGAAAGAGAAGCAATGGTTGAGAAGATACCGAGAGGTTTGTGGCCTATCCCCGATGTTATTCAATCTGTATATTCAGCAAGCAGTAGAGGAAACAATAGTAAAATTTGGGGTAGGAATTAAAATCCATGGAGAAGAAATGAAAACTTTTGAGGTTTGTCGATGACATAATTCTGTCAGACCAAGGACCTGGAAGAGCAGCTGAACGGAATGGACAGTGTCTTGAAAGGAGGATGTAAGATGAACAACAAACGTAAAACGAGGATAACTGAACATACAATGTGAGCTTTCACGGCCGGTATTATCTTCACTTAAAACTTCCGGGCTGATAGGCCGTGGTCGACTTTCGCAGCTGTACCTCCAAGGATGTCTCCCGCAGTCGGAGACGAAAAGTCAGGGGAGAGTTTTATACGTCGACCACGGCCTATCAACCCGGAAGTTTTAAGTGAAGAGGATAATTGCATGTACTCGAATTAAGTCACATGATGCTGAGGGTATTAGATTTGGAAATAGACACTTAAAGCAGTAAATGAGTTTTGCTATTTGGGGTGTACAGTAACTGATGATTGTCGAAGTAAAGATGATCTAAGATGTAGATTGGGTACGGCAAAGAAAGCGGTTCTGAAGATGAGAAATTTGTTAACATCGAGTATAGATTTAAGTGACAGGAAGTCTTTTCTGAAAGTGTTTGTATGGAGAACTAATGAGGAGGTACTGAACAGAATTGAGAAGTGCAATTTGTGGCACAACTTGACTAGAAGAAGGGATCAGTTGGTAGAACAACCTCTGAGGCTTCATGGGAAAATTTAGTGTTTGAGGGAAGCGTGGAGGGTAAAAATCGTAGAGGGAGGCCAAGACGTGAATGCACTAAACAGATTCAGAAGGATGCAGGTTGCAGTAATTACTCTGAGATTATGGGGCTTGCACAGGATAGAGTAGCATGGAAAACAGCATCAAACTAGTCACTGGACTGAAGACAACTACCACCACAAGAACAACAACAACAACAACAACAACAACGTAAAGCTATCGAAACACACGAAGTTAAAAATTTTTTTACACCAAAATAACGCTGGGAACGGATTCTGAAATAACTATCAACTGATTTTTGTAGAATCGTGGAAGTTTCGTTTCTGAAGTTTTAATCAAATGACTAGGATCTGAAACAGCATCTCATATACGTTCCATTGTCTTGCAACGTGTATCTTTTAGAAAGCTGTCTATGCACTTCGAACATTGACAACTTCAGTTCGCAGCGTGCTATACAGTATAGGTTGAAAATGCCAACTCTGTAACCTGTAGGTAGTGTCCCTCAGCTCTTCTATGTCCTGGAAAAGAAGATTAAGTGGACCTTTCCTGAACCCTTTCTGGGAGCAAATTTCTGTACCCCTAGAGGTCCGATGCCTGCGTAAGGCAAAGGTCCCAGGTACGCGCCCGTGTCCGGCATATAGTTTCAAACTGACTTAAGTTTTATGTATGAAATGTTTAAGAATAGTAATAAATAATTTCACACGGTCGTACATGCCGAAAGTCAAACGACTTGGAGCTAGGAACTAGCAAACTATCCAAAATATTGAACGGCGAAGGAAATCAAAACTGTGTTGGTAATATCGAACACCGCAAAACTCAAACGTGAATTGAAATGACATAAAATTACGTAGTTAGAGCTTCCTTAAGGGAATCTAAAGACAAACACGAGCAAAAAATTCTTTATCATAGTTTATGCTGAATAACTGTTAAAACAGAACTCATCAACTACTGGTGGCCTTTACTGAATATTCACAGACATGCAATATCGTTACCAGCTTTATACGTTTGTCCCCTTCTTGTTACCTGTGGATAATTTCTATATTAAATTATGTAGATGGTTAAAACAGCCCATGTACATGGAGCAACTGATATGTAACTGTGTTCACCGGTACTTTTCGGCCCCTTTCCTCTCGATCCAATGCGTATGGGAGGGATTAGAAGAAAAACCAGTTTGCTGTCACTGAGTCAGCGTAATCCGAACATCTCTTTGCTGACACTACTGTGGCGGTTAGCAACCTTCACTTTTCTGTGCTCTCCCGCCCTCTCCTCCGACATCTTGTAAACCAGAAATCCCCCCCCCCCCCCCAAAAAAAACACACACACCCACACACACACACACACACACAACTTTGGAAAATGACAAATGGGCACGACTGTGAACATCTGACTTATGGGCACGACTATGGACATCTGACTTATCTGATAGTTTGATAGTTGCGAAAGGTTATTGGGCAGCAGCATATGTTAACAGAATTTTCGCTCCAGTGGGAAGTGTAAACTGACCGGCAAAATGAATCAGTTGATGGATAAGTTACACCGAAATTTGCATTAAGTTACAACTTTAACCAGTTTTAACTGTATGGCCTGCAGATCGTTTCCTTTGTTTCTGCATCTAACAGATGTAGTAATGTTGTGAAGTCAACGTTGCTATCTAAATAAAGCTGCAGAAGTTTCCGGTTAGATCTCGGTAAGACTCCAAAATGATGCAAACTGCTTTAAATGTTCAGATTGTGAAACTGTGCATTTCATACAATGCAAAATTGTTGCATCCTATGACCACAATATCAGCAGGGACAAGTGGTGTGTCAATTCTCTCTAACAGCTGGGCATAAAATCTGGGGAATATTAAATGGAGTTATCAGACGGGCTCGATCGTAGGTAAAGAAGGTGGCCGACTTCTGTTCATTGGTAGATCTCTGAGAAAACGCAGTCCGCAAATCAGAGCGTTAATACTAGGGCTGTTGAAATTTTTAAAATATCGGGAATCCGAGTTAGCCATATTTAAAAAATATCGAAAATAAGTACGGATGTATCGATGGAAAAGATACTGACGTGCAGACCATAAAAATATCAGCTTCACACTGTAAACATATTGTCGGTTTTAGAGCTGTATATTTATCTTCTTCTTCTTCTTAATAACCTATTTGGAGGGTACGATAAATCAACTTTGGCTACTCTTCATTGTATTAGATTTCCTTAGTTTCCAATTTCTCTTCGCCCTTTCAGTCTTGTTCCCTTTCTTCTTGAGTCCACTTTCATCTAGTTGTTCTCTCTCTCTCTCTCTCTCTCTCTCTCTCTCTCTCTCTCTCCCCCTGAAATTCAGCCTTCTGAACTGCCTTCCTGAAGTGTGTTCTGTTTTCTATTATGTGTGTGTGTGTGTGTGTGTGTGTGTGTGTGTGTGTGTTGTAATTCCAGCGTTTTCCATGCCTTTTCCAGTCTATGAACCATGTGGGCTTGGATTTGTGGCTTTTGAACAATGTTAATATCCCCTTGGTTACTCTTTTTTTGTTTTTTTTTTGTGGTTTTAGGGCGCACAACTTCAACGGTCATTAGCGCCCAGACTACATTAGGAATGCACCGCGAGGCACAAGTTTAAAACAGCAACTAAAAGGGAAAACACGATAAAAGATCGACAGGCAGAGGATTTAAAAAAAAAACAGCATAATTAAATGTCCTTAGACAGGTTGGTCAATGTGATAAAATGAAGAACGCGAGCAGCTGCTCCTGGGTCATCCGCTAAAATGGCATCGAGAGTACATGGCAGGCCAAGATCAAGACGCAGTGGAGTAAAATCCGGACAGGACGTTAAAATGTGGCGGACCGTCAACAAGTGCCCACACGGGCAGAACGGCGCCGTGCAGCCGTCAGCAGATGGCGATGGCTGAACCGGCAGTGTCCAATTCGTAACCGGGCCAAAACTACCTCCTCCCGCCGAAAGGGGCGTGACGAGGACGTCCAAGCCGCGGGAAGAGGTTTCAAGTCCCGAAGCTTGTTGTACGTAAGTGCAGCCCAATCGGCATGCCACAGCGATAAAATGCCCCGACAAATGACCCTGCTACACTCTGATGAAGGGACACAACAAGAAGCTGTCCGAGGCTGGAGGACCGCAGCCTTGGCCGCGGCATCTGCAGCTTCGTTCCCAGGGATACCGACATGGCCAGGAACCCACATAAAGCTAACCGGAGAACCGTCGTCCACCAGCTGCTGAAGAGAGCGTTGGATCCGGTGCACGAAAGGGTGAAACGGATACGGATCACTGAGGCTCTGGATGGCGCTCAGGGAATCAGAGCAGATGACATAAGCAGAATGTCGGTGGCGGCAGATGTAAAGAACAGCCTGGTAGAGGGCAAAGAGCTCAGCTGTGAAGACCGAACAATGGCCATGGAGCCGGTATTTGAAACTTTGTGCCCCGACAATAAGAGAACAACCGACCCCGTCATTGGTCTTAGAGCCATCTGTATAAATGAAGGTCATATTAATGAACTTCGAACGAAGTTGGACAAAACGGGAGCGATATACCGAACCGGGGGTAACCTCCTTTGGGAGCGAGCTGAGGTCAAAGTGAACCCGAACCTGAGCCTGGAGCCAAGGTGGCGTGTGGCTCTCGCCAACTCTTAAGGTTGCAGGGAGTGAAAAATCAAGGTGTTGAAGGCGACGAAAGCGAACTCCAGGGGGAAGCAGGGCAGAGACATACAACCCGTATTGACGATCGAGGGAGTCGTCAAAAAAGGAACGATAAGACGGGTGGTCGGGCATTGACAGTAGCCGACAGGCATACCGACAAAGCAGTATATCGCGCCGGTAGGGCAGTGGCAATTCACCGGCTTCAGCATGAAGACTCTCGACGGGACTAGTATAAAATGCTCCGATCGCAAGACGTAAACCCCGATGTTGTATGGAGTTGAGGCGGCGTAAAATGGACGGCCGTGCAGAGGAGTATACGAAGCTCCCATAATCCAGCTTGGAGCGGACGATCGACCGATATAGGCGAAGTAGGACGGTTCGATCCGCTCCCCACGATATACCACTGAGAACACGGAGGACATTTAGAGAACGGGTACAACGGGCAGCCAAATAAGACATGTGGAGACCAGCTAAGTTTCCTGTCAAATGTAAGACCTAAAAATTTTGCTGTCTCCACGAATGGGAGAGCAACGGGACCGAGTCGTAAGGACGGTGGGAGAAACTCTTTGTAGCGCCAGAAGTTAATACAGACCGTCTTCTCGGCAGAAAAATGGAAGCCATTGGCGACACTCCAGGAGTAAAGACAGTCAATAGAATGCTGAAGACAGCGCTCCAGGAAACATGTACGCTGCGTGCTGCAATAGATGGTAAAATCGTCCACGAAAATGGAGCCTGATACATCAGCTGGGAGGCAATCCATTATTGGATTGATCGCTGTGGCGAAGAGAGCGAAGCTCAAAACTGAGCCCTGTAGCACCCCATTCTCCTGGCGAAAGGTGTCTGACAGGACAGAACCCACACGTACCCTGAACTGCCGATCCATTAAAAAGGAACGAATAAAAAGAGGGAGGCGACCGCGAAGGCCCCATGTATGCATGGTACGGAGAATGCCCGCCCTCCAACAGGGGTCGTAAGCCTTCTCCAAATCAAAGAACACAGCCGCGGTCGGGCGCTTCCGCAAGAAGTTATTGATAATGAAAGTCGACAAGGTAACCAGATGGTCAACAGCAGAGCAGCGCCTACAAAATCCACATTGGACATTGCTAAGTAGGCGTCGAGACTCGAGCAGCCAAACCAAACGAGAGTTAACCATTCGCTCCATCACTTTACAGACACAGCTGGTAAGCGAGATGGGTCGATAACTGGAAGGCAAGTGCTTGTCCTTCCCCGGCTTAGGAATCGGTACAACAATAGACTCGCGCCAGCATGCGGGAACATGTCCCTCAATCCAGATGCGATTATAAGTACGAAGAAGGAAACCTTTACCCGCAGGAGAAAGGTTCTTCAGCATCTGAATATGAATACAATCAGGCCCTGGAGCGGAGGACCGTGACCGGGCAAGTGCATTTTCGAGTTCCCGCATGGTGAAAGGGGCATTATAACTCACGATTCGAGGAGCGGAAGTGAGGTGGCCTAGCCTCCTCTGCCTGTTTTCGGGGGAGGAAGGCAGGGTGGTAATGAGCGGAGCTCGAAACCTCTGCGAAAAAGCGGCCGAAGGCAGTGGAGATATCCTCAGGGGCCACAAGGACGTCATTCGCGACCGTCAAGCCAGAAACTGGTGAGTGGACCTTAGTGCCAGATAGACGGCGCAGGCTACCCCAGATAACAGAAGGAGTAAAACTGTTGAAGGTGCTTGTGAAAGCAGCCCAGCTGGCTTTCTTGCTTTCTTTAATGATACGACGGCACTGCGCACGTAATCGTTTATAATTCATACAATTCGCCACTGTAGGGTGGCGTTTAAAGGTGCGTAAACCACGTCGACGAGCACGTAAAGCGTCTCTACATGCTGCGGTCCACCAGGGGACCGGTACGCGACGTGGAGAAGAAGTGGTGTGAGGGATGGAATATTCAGCAGCAGTGAGAGTGACTTCCGTGAGGTGTGCGACCTGACTATCGCAGCTTGTGAAGGTTTGATCCTGAAAGGCCGCCCTGGAAGAGAAGAGCCCCCATTCGGCTTTGGAGATGTTCCAACTAGCTGAGCGCGGAGAGGGGGTATGATGCAGGAGATGGATGACACACGGGAAGTGGTCGCTCGAATATGTATCAGAAAGGGCATACCACTCAAACCGGCGTGCAAGTTGGGTAGTACATATAGAGAGGTCTAAATGGGAATAGGTGTGAGATGTGTCCGAAAGAAAAGTAGGGTCGCCAGTATTGAGGCAGACAAGATTGAGCTGGTTGAAAAGGTCTGCTAACAGGGAGCCCCTCGGGCAGGATGCAGGAGAGCCCCAAAGGGGATGGTGGGCATTGAAGTCTCCAGTTAACAAAAATGGTGCAGGTAGCTGAGCAATAAGTTGAATAATGTCTGCCCTGGTAACGGCAGACGACGATGGAGTGTAAACGGTACAAATAGAAAATGTAAAAGTGGGGAGAGTAATTCTGACGGCAACTGCCTGCAGGCCAGTGTGCAATGTGATGGGATCGTAGTAAATATCATCCCGGACCAGCAACATAACCCCTCCATGAGCCGGAATACCTACCACAGGGGGTAGGTCAAAACGCACAGAGGTGTAGTGTGCCAAGGCAATGTGATCGCATGGGCGGAGCTTCGTTTCCTGGAGGGCTACGACGAGCGGACGGTGCAAGCGGAGCAGCAACTTCAAGTCCTCTCGGTTGGAGCGAATGCTGCGAATATTCCAGTGAATAAGTGCCATCGTGAGAAGAAAAGGAAGATGAATGAAGGGGTCACCTCGAAGGCCGCTGAGGGCCTGGCTTCGAGCGAGTACTGCCGCCGCTATCAGTAGGCGGACAGTCATCGTCCATCGGTTCTATAGGTTCATCGGCCATCTCGTTAAGATGGCCGGGAGGAGCAGCTTCCTCCGCCGGTGAACGGCCAGATGTTCGGCTACCAGCGGTGCGGCCAGGCGAAACGGATGACGGCCTGGGGCGGCAACCGCTGGGTGGCGCAGGAGAAGAAATGCGCCGTGGAGGAGAAGGAGAACTGTGCTTCCTATGAGCCTTCTTGGAAGGTCTTTTAGTGGAAGTACTGGTCGACGGCTGGGAGTGCGAGGTACGTAAGAAGTCTGAACGGGACGGTTCCTTCTTGAAGGCCCGTGCATCTGATTTCTGGGTCTTCGTCTTGGCAGAAGCTGATGAAGTTGCTTGTGTTGGAGGGGTGACGGGAGGAAGAGGAGACATCGACCGCGCGATCTTAGCACTGGCCGAACGGACGACCGTGGTGCCGAAGGTGAGATCGCATGTCTGCGTCGCCACCTTCCTGGTAATCCGAGGGGAGGCGAGGCGAGGACAGTACTGTACTGTACTTTCCCGCTGGGAGCAGCGTGGGCTTCCTACTAGCAAATAGCTTGCGAGCAGCCGAGGTGGACACTTTCTCTTTGACCCGAATTTCTTGGATACAGCGTTCTTCCTTGTAGATGGGACAGTCGCGGGAGGACGCTGCATGGTCACCCCGACAGTTCACACAACGAGGAGACGGAGGTGGACAGTCACCCTCATGGGCATCCCTGCCACAAGTGACACATTTAGCTGCATTGGAACAAGACTGGCGAGTGTGATTAAAACGCTGACACTGGTAGCAGCGCGTAGGTGTCGGGACATAGGGGCGAACAGAAATAACCTCGTAGCCCGCTTTGATACGCGACGGCAGCTGAACACTGTCAAAGGTCAAGAAAAGTGTCCGGGTCGGTACAAGGTCATTGTTGACCTTTTTCATGACCCTATGTGCAGCCGTCACGCCCTGCTCAGCGAGGAAAGACTGAATCTCCTCGTCAGTCAATCTGTCAAGTGATCGAGTATACACCACACCACGAGACGAATTCAAAGTGCGGTGAGCCTCCACCCGGACAGGGAACGTGTACAGGAGTGTGGCCCGAAGCAGTTTTTGTGCCTGAAAGACGCTCTCAGTTTCTAGTAATAAGGTACCGTTACCCAACCTGGTACAAGATTTGACAGATCCGGCTATGGCATCTACGCCCTTCTGGATAACGAAAGGGTGGACAGAGGAAAAATCCTTTCCGTCCTCAGATCGAGAAACGACGAGGAGATCGAGAAATGACGAGGAACTGTGGGGCAGGCGGTAGTACTTTTGTCACTGGTGGCTGGTCAAGTTTCCGTTTTTGGGCAGAAGTCGAGAGAGATGGAGTGAAATCCATTGCGGAGGAATCCCCCATGATTGCCAGCGTCTCCGATGGCGCGCTCCTTCCTTGCGGGGACCCTCTCAGAGGGCACTCCCGCCTTAGGTGAATGTTTACACCTCAGGTCACACCTCCCGAGAAACAGACGGAGGGACCAATCGGCATGGTCAGAAGGTATCAGCTCAGGCAATCACCCCTCCCTGAGCCTGGCCTTTACCATGGGGTACGTGCGTGCCTTACATGTCTACCAAGGGCGGGGAATTACGCGTTACCCCGTCACCGGCTACGCGTGCGAACGCGTGGGTCGGCCTTCAGGCGCGCACAGGGAGGAAGGAAGAAGAGGAAAAAGAAGAGAGAGAGGGAGAGAAAGGATAGACTGTCTCAAACGCCGAGGCGGAGACCAGAGAAGGCAATGAGAAGGGAAGGAGAAGAAGACAAGGGAAAGAGTAAGGAAGACAAGGGAAAGAGTAAGGAAGACAAGGGAAAGAGTAAGGAAGACAAGGGAAAGAGTAAGGAAGACAAGGGAAAGAGTAAGGAAGACAAGGGAAAGAGTAAGGAAGACAAGGGAAAGAGTAAGGAAGACAAGGGAAAGAGTAAGGAAGACAAGGGAAAGAGTAAGGAAGACAAGGGAAAGAGTAAGGAAGACAAGGGAAAGAGTAAGGAAGACAAGGGAAAGAGTAAGGAAGACAAGGGAAAGAGTAAGGAAGACAAGGGAAAGAGTAAGGAAGACAAGGGAAAGAGTAAGGAAGACAAGGGAAAGAGTAAGGAAGACAAGGGAAAGAGTAAGGAAGACAAGGGAAAGAGTAAGGAAGACAAGGGAAAGAGTAAGGAAGACAAGGGAAAGAGTAAGGAAGACAAGGGAAAGAGTAAGGAAGACAAGGGAAAGAGTAAGGAAGACAAGGGAAAGAGTAAGGAAGACAAGGGAAAGAGTAAGGAAGACAAGGGAAAGAGTAAGGAAGACAAGGGAAAGAGTAAGGAAGACAAGGGAAAGAGTAAGGAAGACAAGGGAAAGAGTAAGGAAGACAAGGGAAAGAGTAAGGAAGACAAGGGAAAGAGTAAGGAAGACAAGGGAAAGAGTAAGGAAGACAAGGGAAAGAGTAAGGAAGACAAGGGAAAGAGTAAGGAAGACAAGGGAAAGAGTAAGGAAGACAAGGGAAAGAGTAAGGAAGACAAGGGAAAGAGTAAGGAAGACAAGGGAAAGAGTAAGGAAGACAAGGGAAAGAGTAAGGAAGACAAGGGAAAGAGTAAGGAAGACAAGGGAAAGAGTAAGGAAGACAAGGGAAAGAGTAAGGAAGACAAGGGAAAGAGTAAGGAAGACAAGGGAAAGAGTAAGGAAGACAAGGGAAAGAGTAAGGAAGACAAGGGAAAGAGTAAGGAAGACAAGGGAAAGAGTAAGGAAGACAGTGAGATGGAGAAGAGCAAAGAAAGGAACCAACCAAAGGAAGGAAGAAACGAGAAGTGAAACAGCAAAATGACCGCAAATAGAGGTCGTGGAACCGTCCGTCTCCGGACGCAGGCGCTAACTACCCCCTTGAGGGGGAGGGACTCCTTTTAGTCGCCTCTTACGACAGGCAGGAATACCTCGGGCCTATTCTAATCCCCGGACCCGCAGGGGGGTTGGTTACTCTTGTCATCCATTCTGAATATATGTCCATGAACGGTAGTCTTCTCTTCCTCATTACAGCATTTTTCAGTTTTCAAGTATAACACTGGTTTTAACCTGTATTCAACATTGTTTCTTTTAGCTCCCAGTATTTTCCTTAAAATTCTTCTTTCGACCTTCTTTAGTGTATCAATATCCCCATTTCTTGTTAGTTAAAGTGTTTCTGCTGCATACAAAGCTTCAGGTCTGGCCTCTGTTTGATAGTGTCTTTATTTCGTGTTCCAGGACAAGGATTTTTGTTATGAGCGTTTTTGGTCATATGAAAACACTTTACATTTTGTGCACTCTAGTATTTATCTTTTTGCGTACATCAACGAACTAGCACTCTGCCTATACCCGTAGAGCAAGATATGACAAGGAAAACGACAAACGTTCACCATTGCCTATAGCTATTTTGCTAACACACTTAACTGCATGTGGCACAATAAAAGGTGTCCCGTGGGTCCATTACTCTGTTTCGCCACTTTTTGTGCCACATATACTTCCTTCACACAGACAAAAAGATTGGACTTGTTGAAAACTCAATGAGTAGAAAGACTCCACACATTGAAAGTAAAATTATACTGTTCTACAATTTCAAAAGAACTTCAAATATGTACAGAAAATTATAAAAAGTATAAAATTAAAATACTGGGACTCTATACTGTCCTTTTCATGTCGATACAGTGGGGAAAAACTACCACTGATACGTATCGTTATACCGATATTTTATCTACAGCCTTAGTTTACATGGCGTAACATGCCTGATCACCACAGCTTGCGACAATATCGTGGTCTAAATAATAATCTCTCCGCAATTTCTCATGAAGAGAGGGCATACCGTTGACGGTAATCCATTCGTCGGAAAGGGACGTTAAGCTTGGCGGCCCCCTTCGCTAGTAGCAGCCCATGTGCCGACGGCGGGTTTCACACCACCATGCGCCCCCCCCCCCCTCCCCCGCGCGCACAATGGAGCACATTGTAATAAATAACATGGCCACTGAAAGCATACGCCAAAAAGCAGCGCGGGGAGTCACTTTTTTGACGCGCGGAAGAGCTTGAAAAGTGAACTGGCAGCGCTGGGAGGATCTTACGAATCATCTTAATATGTAAATTATAATCTGAAAGCCTACATACGAACCGGCATTAACTGACCCATCAAGGAATATCATTCAAGCCCTACGTAATACTACAGTAGGAACAGGAAAGACAAGATTGGACTAATTACGTGCTCAGAGTCACGCATTCTTTCTTCCCGCTGTTCATACCCGAAAGGAGCGGAAAGAAAACCTAAATTGACAATGCGGAATAATATCCGCTACGCGCTTCGCAGTGATGTGCAAAGCCGAGATATAGATTGAAAGTAGCCGAAACACAATAACATTGATTCTAAATGTGTCTCAGTTTCCCATTCGTCACCTTAAGTGACGGCGCGCTACTCAATCTGAGGCCTCCATATCCCCCTAATGTCTGCGGTCACATCTAAATTATACAGCAAACTGATCGGCCAACTGGTGCCGGCCAAGTGCAGTTGCGTCCTGGAGCGAGGCGTGGCGAACTGGCAGCGGAGCGGCCCCGAAGTCGGCGCCAAGATATACTGGCGGTAAGTGTCTGCGGGACGCACTTGAGTAATCAAGCCGGTTAACTATTAATTACGCAGACGGGGCTGCGCTAGGGCTGCGGCAGCGAGCAGCCGGAGGCGGCGCCGAGCGCCTGCGGAATGGATCGCTGTTTACACCCCTACCGCCGCGCGCCGATGAGTTATGGCCGGCTGCCTGTCACTCCGAGTTTCGATAGCGGCCGCGGCAGCGCCCGTCGTTGAGTTACAGTTAACTCCCCGCCCGATACTTCCGAGCTGGCCTCTCGTGATAAATCCGCACAACTTGGTCCACCATCCCATTCCGTAACTCCCGGACTATTTCTCCCTTTTTCCTTCTTTAGGAAACTGGCGAATCCGCCAATACGACAGTTGCTTTCGCACGGGCACATCAACTCCTGCGACATCAATGCACACTGTCACGCGAAGCTATGCGGTCGGGAACTGCCAAGTTGTAATACTTTCACCCCTGACGTAGAAACCACTGGACTGGTACGAAACATAATTCCATACTCCTGACCCATTTCATGGCCTGGAAATAGTATGATATATACCATCTCATTCGGGAATGACACTGAAATGAACTGTACGTATGAAACGTGTCTACAGACTTGTCCTCGCTCACTCTAAACGATGAAACACAGAAATAAGTGGGGTTCATTAGTATAAGCATTACTGAATTACTAAACCAAAAGCGAAAGCGTATTGGCATCGTCCACAGGAATCGATCAGATCTCCACAAATCGAGACGATCATTAAAATCACGCTATTCGTGGATCTGTTGAAGCACCAGTAGAGGACAAAACCTTATTGGTTCAATCCCGATAGCAGTTAGTGCAATGCTTTGCAAAGAACAAACCACACCTTGTGCGACCTGCTGAACGGCAGGATACAATTCCTCCAAATGAGGACAACATGTACTGATTGATGTTAGGACCTCAGTCACTGAAACCAAAATTGTAGTCTACTGCCTGAAACAATAAAAATATATAACGACACAAACTGATCAAACCTAACCAGACAGCCAGCTAGTCTTATTCGAAAATTCTGTAACCTGAAAAACTCATGGCGTTATGAAGTAACTATTCTGATCGCAAAAGATAAAAGTCCTGGTTCAAGCAGTCACAATTTTTGGAATAAGCTATACTGGGTCTACCTTTGAACGAGAATTTTGGCGTGGTCGCAAATGAAGGTGAAGATTTTTAATTACAGTTTTGTTTTTAATATTTTGTTGCCACTCTCAGATAACTATATTACATCAGAAATTTCGGCATGTAACTTCTGGTTATTCAGGGTGGACATAAATTATTTCAATTTTCCCTCTTGCTCCATACAGGTTTTCGACTTCCTGGTGAGCAGCAATTTTCTTATTATGCAGTAACAAATTAATACGTATTACATATAGTATTAAACTGGAGAACGATTAGCTGCTTTCTTTAGTTGAGGTCACTGACCATCATTAAAAGTAAAGCTGCCCTGAACTCTAAGGTTAGGTTTGATATCTCATTGCTTTAATAAACAAGTTGAAACAAAACTGTACAGACAACTGTTGTCAGCGTATGAACCCATGTCCGGAAACGTCAACGAAGACGAAACACAGCGTCGATGTTACAGGGGCCAACACATGCCACTCAGCAGCAAATCTGAGTTTGTACTTTGACAGCGTTGTGCGTTGCGTGGCCACGACACTGAATGCTGTGAGGCCCGACGCGACCAGTTCCATTTTCCATTTGCAGTCCATCAGCGTACGAACACATGTTAGATACCCAATCGGTAACTGAATGTAGGCTCTGGTCCCTATAAATCTGACGCTCCATAGTGCCGTTGCATGACGTTTCCGAGCATTGGCTCCTCTCGTCTACTTGTCTTCAGAATACCACATCTGTTGCCCAGGTTTCCCTGTCTGAAGATTTATAAACCACGGATAGTACTTCTACAACTGTTCAATTTCGCTAAGTAGTGTATGATTCAGCTTTGAGGAGTTACCAAAAGGAAAGTTGCTGGATTTGAAGCGAGATCAGTTACCATCGATGGCGTTGAAGTGGGTGGCGAACTCTGAGTAGAGGTAGACAATGTACGCGAACAAATGGAAGCCGCCCATGATAAAAATCTAGACTTATCCTTCTCCGCTTCGTCCATCTACTCATTCGGAAGTAACAGAAATTTAGCTTTCAAAGATCTCTTTCACATCTGTCAAAAAGTTGACAAATCTGAGAGGGCAGTCTGAAAAACATCCAGTAGGCGTCATCACTGATGAATCCCAGTCCCTTTTCATTTAGTATACGAAGAAGAGCAATACGAGGCCGCTTTGCACATCGCATAGCAAGCGGCAATAGCGACGCATCTGGCGTGAAAGTGTCAGCTTCGTCACACACTATCTCCAACATATACCACATTTTTTCAAGAATGGTTAGAGGCGTCGCTCTTCTTCCACAGTTTAAAACAATTTCGATGTTGCTATATTTTGTACGTAGCAATGTATGTCCTAAAACCTACCAAAAGTAAGCTGGCCTGCGACAACAATCTTAAAAATATGCACCATGACTGACTTATTTGAAGAGCGTCACAATAACTACGGGCAATAAGGAAAATCACTTCATTATGAAGCTGTGACGTCTAAGATGCGGAAAAATCCATTTTTTTTTTTTACCGCATACTTTCCTCAAAATCGAGTGAGAAACATTGCATCGAGTGGAAGACGCAGGTGGCCCAAAACAGTGGTCTTTAATTTATGTAAAAAGGAGAAGTTTTACCAAGTAACAAGACGCGTAACTTCGCTTCATCGAAATAGATTTTTTGAGGCACTTCTGGTGACTGGAAATTTCCCTTCCAGCGTATCGTACGAAACACGTTGCGTTGAGCGACCAGCACTTTGTTGCTCCGGTCGTATCACGTGTGTCCCAGGTGACAAAGTAGCTTAAACTGTGCTTCTATGCGCGACGCTGATGCGCGATGCATGTGCGCCGCATCGCGATTCGCATAGCGTATCGCCTCGGTGCGGACCCGTTACAGTAATGAGTACCTGCTCAGCAGTAGAAATAAAAAATTGTGTCCTGCTTTGTCAAAGCGGCTGATTGTGGTAGCACCAAACTTGAAAACTGTCTGGATTTATTTTGTAGAATTTGTGGAATGTGTGTTCGTGTTGCGGAAGCTGACGAGAAATTACACCTGAACAATGATTAAGTACTTAAGGACAGCACACACATCCATGCCCGAGGCAGGATTCGAAGCTGCGACCGTAGCGGTCGCGCGGTTCCAGACTGTAGCGCCTAGAACCGCTCGGCCAGCCCGGCCGGCCCTCTCAGAAAGCTCACGATTGCACCAAACCGGTACAGAAACACTACCAAGCATAACATTTTATTAAAAAGCCGACACGCTTAATGATTGAAGTTCCCCTTCACGACACTAGCTAAACTTAGAAAGGAAGAATTCGGAAAATCGATATTGCCCTTTTCGAAAGAACGATACCAGCTTTCATTTTACCACGTACAAGGAAACCATGTAAAACCTAAATATGGATGGACAGCCAGGCATTTGAACTTCGATTGTGTCCTGAAATTCCAACCTCCCTCGTCGTGAGTTTCGATATCTGCGGGAAACCAGCCCACAATGTCAGGCTTACACATTGCCCTTTAATGTGCTATGGCAACCAACTCTGCCAAAACACATAAAATTCCCATTCATTCCAACAGAACTGTTGCAATAATAGTGTTACAGTTTTACAATTAAAGTGGGAACTGTATGGACAGGGGAAACCACACAGCAGCCGACAAAGGATTGGTCCAATATGACATGTCCAAACCTTCCCTGAAATTTTCTTGTGCAGGTAGAATACACCGAGACAATGTCAATTTTAGCTGCTAAGACACACTGCGAGTATTTTTTAAACTGCTCGAAAGTGCAAAATTCGTTGCTCGCCAGGCAGACGGAGGAATGAACAACCCGACCTTAGTTTTAGCCGACAGCGTATGCACAATACAGCTGGTGCATCATTTTCGTTGATAGTTTGTCACAATGTTTCACAGTCACTATTCACAAGAATTCTCAACTCCTTTAACATCCATAATAATTAGTAGCTCCCTTTGCAGTGTCGCTAAGTGTTAGCAATGGAGATGGAACTGAATTTTCTGTGTGTTTCCTTCGTAAATGCGTTCTCACAACTGAAGTCTTTGTGCAGGTTCCAGATTAACAGTATTGTCAATCAAAAGCCGTATTAAACCTTGCAAAGGTGAAATATGAAGAACATTGTATCTAATCTAAATCACTTATTTCTACGGAATACACGTGTTTAGTAATTACTTTATTTCTTGGAAATTCATTCGAATATGGTCAGCGTTTCTTTGAAGATTTTGAACACGTTAGAAGAAACAGCAAGTAACAAACACCTCCCTGTACTGTCGTTTGAACGATGCCTGTTGTGCTAATTAAAGTCGAGGACAAAAATACAGTATCTTCCAAGCCCAAAGAAAACATGTACAGTAACAGCTTTCAGTGACAAAAAAAAGGCTGCAATTTTTTTTTGGTGAAACGAAAGAAGAAAGTGCTTGAAGTTAAGCGGCGTGCAGCAAAACCAGCTTCATTCCGCAAAATCTGAACATAAATTGCATAAATGAAGATTTACACAAATTATGTGCCAAAATGAAACTCGGCAAAGTCAACGCATCGTTACCGAGGAACCTCTGGTTCCACGGACCTCAGAAAATCGCAAAATTACTAGGTTTACGTGCAGAGATATCATTAATAGCTGACGTGAAAATGAGTCGTCTTGTTATCCCTAAAAATGCTGTATTTGGAGACGGGTTTCGTGCATGATCTAGGTGCAAAACGCACTTTATCATTTTGAGAAAAAAGATGACCTGTGCAGACTATGAATCCTATGACACATTCGTATACAACAATGCATGTGGTAAGTATCACAGGATTAATGTTTCCGCACGTTTATATCTGCTTTTACGAACTTCTAGGCAAATTAGGCATAAAATTTTAAAAAAGGATTGTGTAGTGGCAGAAATCTAGTAATTGATGCAGCAAAATCTTGAAAAAATGGGAGAATAACTTTTTTTTTACTCTTGGTCTGCATATGACACCTCTGAATATATATTATTTAGAATGTATCAGAACTGTGTTGCAGGAATTGTTGTACCTTTTTCACGTCAACAAATTAATTTCCCGATTGACAGAAGTCGCTTGCAATGTAACGTCACAGTCGGGATTTCCTAGCCACTTGTTTGACAACTATATCGGCAGGTTACTCAAAAATTAATGATTTGAGACATTTCTGGTGTGGTGCTTAATATTCGCACGTGTGCACACTGGACTTCACACTAAGCTCGCTCTCGTCATGCCTGCGTCTGCTTGTTCGACGACTTGCTCTCTAGGCAGAATGGGCTGAACAAACCGCTGTTATAATCTCTGTTTCGTGCAGCTAAATTGTTAACTTTTTTTAAAATACCTGCAGTGTGCCTTAGCGACTAAAATTTTGACAATCAACTTCTTTCGGCGTATTCTTCCAGTAGGGGGGAAAAAAATAGGGTATGCTCCGACATGTCGGATGGGACCATTCTCTTGTGTGGAAACCTATTCAGCACAAAGCGAAACTATCCTCTGACGACTTACAAGAAGTAATTTGTTCTCGCGTTGACAAATTTTACATATCTCCATGGAAAAAAAACTTAAGGTAATATAACTTAGTAACAATACTTGCCTGTACCAGACTTAAGTACTGAATGCCAATTCAGTCGAATGTTAATCACGACTTTTATATAAAAGACGGTGGAAGAGAAAAATATCGTATAGGCATAGATCAATTACTTTCGAAAAAACCTTTTTACTTCTGGAGCATCCGCGTTTATCATAGCACTTGTTGAACAAGGAAGCTACATCACACGTGCTTCCACTGAGATAAGGTGATAACACAAAGTGGTGTTATTCGATAACGAAAGTTTACACAGGTTTATCTCGAAAGCAAGGATTCAACGTGTAAATCGCTGGAACACACTGTTCACATTTCACTAATTCTGTAACAGGAAGAGCGAAGTCAACAGATGACATCACTCAGTAACACACAAGAACATCAAACATTCGTTAGCGCTTACGCAAAACACTAACAAAACTGGCAAATGGTTTATCCAGATGGAAATATTGTCAGAGTACCAACTGCAATAGCCACTGTGTCCCAATTAACTGCACATTGTATTGTTACTTGTATACAGGTCTCCATGTTTCTTCTATTATCATGACATACACTATAAATATTGTGGTAACAGTTTTTGGAAATTTGTGGCGATCTGCTAGACTAGCATCAAGTGTATGTCATTACCATGACGTACTGTTATGACTAGCAAACTACTTAACATTCTTCCCATTATTTACGAAGCACAGAGACAACTCCTAGAAGAGCTAACTGAATAGTAGGTGCCTATTGTTTTGTGGACGTAATTAGATATATCAATATAATTCCTCTAACTTCACACTTTTAAGTATTTGGAAATTTCGTTGCATTCAGCAATATCTGCTATGTGACAAACTATTTGTCACAATGATGTATCTGCTAAAGAGAAATCCGCGACACAAAAGTGATACTAATTTATTTTTTTACATGTGGTCAACATACTCCCGGCGACCACAACACTTGGTACAAAATCCAGGTGGCAGCAAGTAGAAAATACGTTGACGGAAACTTTTCTTATCTGGTAACATATCGAGCTCCGTTTAAACTCAGAACAGAAATATCATGTCTTTCATTTTCTGCTCATCTCATCCAAAAATTCAAGCTGACAATTTCCTTTTGCTGGTATTTAACACGCAAATCTTTGCAATCAAGCCTGAATCAGTACTAATACTGAGCCAGCGAGAAATTCTTACTTAAAAAATTAAGATAACAAATACTGCGGTATTCAGTCGCTGAAAATTCTATAAGATCTCGGGATGGCTGCGCTAGATCGAGATAAAAATCATGAACTCAGGATGTGTCAATGTGTGTCCGCCTCATTTCTCAAGAGCGGAAGAGGCGATCCGCTTTAATGCATACTCTTGCAGGAGTTCCCCCCGGTTTCACACGACGCTCGTTGCTCCGAATAAAAGCCTATCCTACCACACTCAGACAGTTGTCAACCGAGCGAACGAAGAGCACAACGGGCGGCGCCAAAGAAATGAGCGCGCCCCGCCTGCCTCAACGAGCCAACTCGCCTGTTAAGCCACATCTGCTATGGAAATCAAAATCCCTTTTAGCTGCCTCTCTGGTGGCTTCCGAGGCACCTACCAGGCCCGCCGCGCGCGCGCACGTTTTTGAGACTACTTGGTTGGACACACTGTCGGATACATATGGAAGCCGCTGGTGTCATTATGTGATGTTTAATTGTAACAAATCCTAACGAAAGTGTGTTTTTATAAATCTTCATTTGCCGGTTCCCTGAAACAGGCACTCTCATAATACGTAAATTACGATTCAATAACTATCAACTTTGGAATCCAATATGGTGTGTCAAGTTTCAAATTCCGCATTTAAGAAATAATTCACGCGGGAGGATCGTACAAACATACCGCCGTTGATCGTCGTACAGATTCCCGAATGGAGAACATACCGAAAGGCGTCAGTGGTGTAGGAAAGAAGCAATGGAGTTGGAAGCAAATAAGTCGCGAATTCCGGATGGCTCCAGGTTCGATTTTAATAAATGTACTCTACGGCAATGGCCCCTTAGTGTGCATTTATCGCCTAACTCTCGCCTAGCGCTGAGGACCAAGAGACTAGAAAGGTACCAGATAACTTCTGTAGAAGAAGGGTAAAAACTCAGTTTTGCATAATTACAAAAAGCATTGGTTTGCTGCAGAATTCTTTCACTATTCTCACTTCGAATACAATAAATTTCCTTCAGACGGGAGAACTATTGTCCACAAATCAGCACAGATTTAGAAAGCATTGCTCGTGCGAAACTCAGCTAGAGTTGTCTCGCGCGTGCGAACCATGAGTAAAGGACAGACAAGACGGATTCCAGGCTCCTAGATTTCCGTACAGCGTTCGGCGCGTTGCGCCACAGCAGATTTAACGAAGGTACAAAAATACGGAAAAGTTTCCCCAGATATAGCAGCTGGTCGAAGACTTCCTAAGCACAGTATCAGAACCCATTTCATTGTAATCGACGACAAGGGTATTATTAAAAGTGCCGCAAAGAAGTGTGACAGGACCGGCTGAGCAGCAATTTGCGGAAATTTCCTGATGATGCTCCGGTGTATGCGAAGGTGCAATCATCGAGTGAGCGTAGATGATACAAGATGGCTTAAATAAAATTTCTAGTTTGTGTGATGTATGGCAGCTTCCTGTAAGTGCACAAAAGTAAGCTAAGGCAGATGAGTAGGAAAAACAATCCCGTAATGTTCGAATACAATATTAGAGGTGTGCTGCTTGACACCAACTACATATCTAGGCGTAACGTTGCAAAGCGCCATGAAATGGAACGAATTCGTAAGGATGGTAGTAGGAAAAACGATTAGTCGAATTCCGTTTATTGGAGGATTATGGTTCATCCGTAAAAGAGAACACGTACTGAACAGTACTGCGACTTATTACTGAGAACTGCTCGAGTGTTCGGATCCCACCGTGTCAGATTAATCGAAGGTGTTGAATTAATTCAGAAACGGGCTGCTGGATTTGATACAAGTAGGTTCGACCAACGCTCACTCAAGTATTACCGAGATGCTTCGTGAACTGATTAAGTCTTTCGCGGGCCACGACAGAGAAAATTTAGAGAAGCGGTATTTTAAGCTTACGGACTATTCTACTGCGGCCAAAGTAGATTTCGCCTAACGACCTTGGAAACGAGAGAGAGAAATTAGGGATCGTAAACAAGCACATAGACACTCATTCTTCCCTAGCTCCACTCGCGGATGGAACAGGAAAGGAGTGTGTAAGTTGATGAAGATGAAACTAACGAGTGAACAGTCACGTAGGCCACGTTAAACAGCTGGCATAACACTGCCCAAAAGCAATGCAGATTTTTTTGAAGGATTTTCGTGCCAATTTGTGTACAAACCACCTGTAGTCTAGGCAATTTTTCAATCTGTTGCGTGTCGAGGGTCAGAGGCTTAAAGGTTTCAAGGTTTCAAAGCCTGAAACGTATCTAAACCGGTAGTCTGAAACATAACAATGTGCGCTCGTGTCCAAAACTTCATGACAAAAGTAACTCTCGCCTGATGGGTCACTACCAAGCAAAACAGCTCAATGAAACTTGGACCCTACATGCAAAGAACTACTACAGGGTACTACAGAAGGTCCCCCAGTAATACGCAGGGAGTCTAAGAGAAATGACTTCAAAGACAATAATTGCACTGAAGTTACCGCTATTTACCGTAGTGCCCTGGACATTACAAAACGCAGTACATGCTTCTTAGTAGGTGGTATAATCACAACGGACGGTAAGGCATTCTCTGCAACGTGCTCCCGTATTGGTCACAATGTGACGACTCTGCTGGCGTTGGTGCATGTGGACGTGCTGCAATTAGTCTCCGCAACGCTTCTGAACATGCTCGATGGGATTTAAGTGAAGGGAACTGTTAAGCCAGTTTATTCGCCGAATTTCCTCTCGTACCAAGGGCTGCTCCACTTGCGCTGTTCGATGTGGTCGCGCACTCTCATCCATAAAAATGAAGCCAGGCCCGAATGCACCCCTGAACACACGCAAACTGGGAATTTGTCCAGTGCCACCATAACGTTGACTGGTGATTGTACCATGTTCAAAGATATGGATTGAGTACGTCCATGCAACATTATGCCACTCCACACCGTAAAACCCAGGCCACTGAAACGATCACGTCGACAAAGCTGACACACCCTAGTGCAACGACAGGTGGGAACACGTAGTGCGCCTAGAGACTGTCGAACGTGACCATTTCGTTGTCCAGGTGTTATAGCGTGGTGAGGCATAATGTTGCTTGTGCATAGTGACGTCCAAAGCTTTGATCACTGTACACACCAGTGAATGTTATTGTGACACTGTACTCATGTCTTTTCGACGGATTTTGTGTCTGACCGTTTTTGTGGACGACATTGTGCGATTGCATCGGAAAGTGCAATGAAGATTTTGGGAAATGGACTGACCTGGTCGTTTCTCCAACTGGAATCCCATTGAGAACGTGTGAGATGCTTTGGGTAGACATATTGCATAACGTCCACATGCACCAACGACCATGCAGTAGTTATCAACCATGCTGGTGGACAAATGGAACGCCCAACCAACCTTATGGTCAGCATGGAAGCACGTTGCAGCGCATGCACGCCGTCCCTTGCGACCATGCACAGTGTTAGGAACAGGTGTAATTACTGTATCATTGTGTATTTCTTTTAGTTACCTTCTGTACTATACTGTAGCAGTTGTACGTATTGCTAAGGGGACATGCTTGTGAAAATGACCATCAATCTGAAAAATTTCTTGGTCTATAGAAAAGAGCATTTCATGCCGATTTCAAAAATTTATAGTTTATGGGCATTATTTTCCGTTCGTTCTAAAACTGAGGTTGAACGTAATGATGCACAGGGGCCACACCCTTCTGTCAGTTTGAAGAGCGTCAAAATACGTGATGCATTATTTTGTTCTCCAGTTTTTTCCGTCGTTAGTTACGAATCGTTAACACAGGTGTAATCTAGAAGGCACTGACCCCGGAATCAAAGAACAGACATGTCTAGAAGGCTATGGTTCGAATGTAAACAACGAACTGAGAATATATGATTTCGGAATTTCATACGCGTAGGTTTTGTAGCCCCAAACGAAAGTTTCGAGGCAACCAGTTGTGAAGATTGTACTGAGGACATTTCACCAAGGAAGGTTCTTTCAAGTCGGTTAGTGACTGCCTGTAACTCGTGTAAGATGCACAGTGATACTATGACATCGCCAGTAACTGATAGTCGACATTTCAGTGTACATATTCACCTTGCTTTTGCAATGCGATGTATTGGAAGGGGAAGGAAAAGGAAAGCTGCCCAGACTTTTTGTGCAGTGATGGATTTGCCTCCACCTCCACTGAGGTTTGACAGATACAAGAAATTAATACATAATGCTTTGTGTGGTGTAAGTGAATATTCAATGAAAAGAGCAGCAGAAGAAGCAGTAGTCTTGTCTGAGAATACAGACATTGTAGCAGCAGTTGATGGATCTTGGCAGAAGAGAGGTCATACTTCTCTGAATGAGGTTGTAACTGCCACATTTATTGTAACTGTTAAGATACTAGATTATGAATGTCCAACGAAGCACTGCCAGGGTTGTTCAAGTAAATTTATTGGCACCCACGTTTGTGTAAAGAACTTTGATGGCCCAAGTGGAAACATCGAAACGAAAGTAGTTCTAAACATTTTTAGAAGATCAGAGGTCAGTCATGGTGTGAGGCATGTAGGCCATCTTGGGGATGAAGACTAAAGGACACACTACTGTTAACGACAGATCACATGGGGACCCTCTGATAGAAATGCTTGCATGTGTTCGACATGTGAAAAAAAAGAACAGCAACTTAGTCTACAGAATTTAGTGGCAAAAAACTGCCAGGCAGAAAACACATAGGTGATCTAGGTCTTACTAAGTGGAATTGATTCTTTAACTCAATATTATGGACTAGCAATAAGGAGAAATGTAACAGATTTGTAGAACATGAGACAGTTGGGCAGCATGGTTTCACAGTGTCAACAGATAAACCCCAAAGCAAGGTTTGTGTGTGTCCGAAAGGGGAAGATTCGTTGTGCAAGTACTGGTTTAACAATGCTACAGGCATACAATATATCCACAAGCATTCCTTACCACTTGCTGTAATGGATGCAATTAGGCCTATACATAGGGATCTGGTAATTAAAAATCTACTTAGGAAATGTATGCACTGTCTCTCTCAGAATGCAAATGAAAGTTCCAACAGCTGTATATGGGAGAGAGTACCGAAAACACTATTTGTTGGGCTGACAGGGCTGAAGATTGGTGTAACAGATACAATAACAAAATCCAATGATGGTGCAATTTCAAGGATCAATGTTATGAAGAAATTGAACATCCAGATGGGAAGAAATGGCTTCAGCTCCTATTGCTATTGATAAGCAGTGGGTAACCAAAGCAGAGAGAGCTGCAGAAGCTGCTACCAAGGAGTCTGATTAAAGAATGAAGAGAAAGAGTATGGAGGATAAGGAAACAGTAGGACAACTCGAGTACAGAGCTGGAATTTTCTAAATGAGCTTCGTCGTAACTTACTACATCCGTAAATGTCCTTTTGCAATTTACCGTAAACTTGCATTTTCATCATTCAGGTACACTTTTCTCCTTCACGATTGAAGTTAAACTCTCAAAAATTGGTAAAGATATTTAGAATGGTCTCCTCTACCTCCCTCGCCTACTATTTCCTGAAAAATTTGTAACAAGATGATATCAGTGATATTTGAGCTACATTTTTAAATATTTTGTTGTTGTAAAATTAAATTACTTCTCTTTTTCACAGATCAGCATCAGGGAAGTAAACTGGAGGCATAAAACATTTATGAGAATGTTGTCTGTACTCTGACTTTTTCAAGCTATGCAGTCAGTGGTTCCAAAGAAAATGGTACTGCAGTGAAATAGTGTTCTGTTCTTTATAATATTATAAATAGTTCTTAGTACCAAAATATAATAAATATCTAAATGATTTTTTGGGAAATGCTTTGACTAATAACCCCAATCGTGTTGAATTTTGAACTCTCATTTATAAATCAGTTGCATTATGAGGGTGAAGACAATGCTAAAAATGTAGCCCAATCAGGGGCGTGTCCCCATAAGTTTCATCACGCTATGTTACTTGGAAGTGACATTGACAATTTTTTTCACCTTAGGTTTTGCACGCCTGTGAGTTTTTAAATACATCATTTTATTTTGATTGGTGATATTTTCGTTATATAGGCATGTGGTTTTCAAACACATCTTAATCGCAGAAACCTGTCAGTGGTTGCTTCTCGGAGGCTTTCTGCACAGCATTGGTAGCTCTGTTTCTCAATAGCGTGAAATATGGTGATACATCGAGAGTGTAGCAGGTAAAGTATCTGAACACTTAGTTTATACGACGTGCTTTCAATTTTTAACGCCCGTGACACCATCACCGTGTCTGTCAACTCGTGTCACACCAAGAAAATGGAAAAAACTGATTATTAAAAGCTTTTCTTGGAATAAAATTATGGCCATTTTGAGTGTCAAAAACAGTCCTCACTTTCGCCACTGCCGCTGGAGTTTTAAGTGCCGTACATTGCTGCCGTATTTGTTATGTAGTCATGAGTACACGTGTATTTTATCACTTAGCATATTTTTTGTTTCCAGACCTGTGAAATAAAATCGGACTACTTTTAACTTGAATTCATCTGTTAGTGCCAGAAGTAGATAATTTATGTTGACGTCATTATTTCAAAGTGATTTGCGACTGATTTTAATAGCCTCACTGCATTTTATTTTCTTTAAATTACTCTCTGTCCCCAATTTTTGATGTCTGCACATTTGATGTCTCTGTTACCAAATTTCGAACTACAAGGCAACGTATAACTTTTAGCACTGGGAGCCAGGCATACTTAAACTGTGTCAAAGTTTAAGATATGGCAAACATCCTTCAGTCCGCAAAGCTTTAAAACAAGTAATCCAATACTGGGCAGCTATTGCAAGGCTTCTGCAATGCTGAACAACAGGCCAAGGGCAATGACACGCACGGCCTCTGGCTTACGACTGGACGAAAGCTTTACTGACGCCGAAAGGAACAGCGAGTGTGTTATTGTTTACAAACTCAACTGACGCTAAAATGAACACGATATAGCAACGGAAATAGTCCTCTGTTTAAAGCCCCGTCACCGCACGCAAAGTTACTGTCAGAAAGTTACGCAGGGCGTACAATAATGTATGCGTGAGGGAGAGTCATGCGGATATCATGGAACAGTGCTGACTGTTTCATCAAATGATTTCCCTGAGATTTCAAGGTTCAAAATTTCTTATTTCCATAAACCAGTTTTTGTTTTACTTGAAAGCGAGTTTCTCTTTGGAGGTTTTCAAAGTCAGAAGTGAAATATTTTTCAGTTGCCAAACCAAGTAATAGAGGCGATTCTAAGTTCTGCTATGATTTACAATCGGGAGACTTCCAACCCCACGAAATACTTCCATTACCGCCATCCGTCACCATTCCGTCTCATCACGCGATAACGTGGTAGATGAAAAATCCCCATATGAACAGCTTCGAGCTTTTCACTGGAACGGAAGATAAATAGAATTTGATAGCAAAGACGCATCACGTTTCAAACGGGACGCCCTTCGAAATATGGTCACTTGTCTCTGCATGGCACAGAATTTGCGGCAAAATACAACATTGCAGTGAAATCTGTGAAAAGGATGAAAGTTTGAACGTTCAATGATTTCGGTAAATTTTTCATGTTGAAATACCGATCCGTACATTTGTATACAATTTTTAAAAAGCCTTTGCTTGTGTGGGAATGAATCACAGCTCTGGCAAATTCCGAAAAACTCAGTCATCACAATAATGCAATGGGAAACGCACCTGTACATGAGAACCAAAGGGCAATCAATAACTTAAAAGATCTCAGACGAGCGATCGCGTAAGAAGCAGCCACATCCAGCAACCAACATCGCAATTGTATGCCTTTCTTTATCTTTCTTTACGCCACTCCATAACAATATTTCCGATGAGATGATTGGTTTGTGGGGCCCTCAACTGCTCGGTCATCAGCGCCCGTCCCAATTTTTACACAGTCCAATCTAGCCACTTTCACGAATGATGATAACACAAACACCCAGTCCGCGGGCAGAAAAGTCCCCAACCCGGCCGGGTATCGAACCCGGGACCCTGTGATCCCAGAGGCAGCAACGCTAGCCACCAGAACAACGAGCTGCGGGCAATACACAGGGTGTCCCAGTCAAACCTGCCTGGTTTCAAAGACCCAGGAGAAGAAAACCACAG